>NC_069502.1:989025890-989115890 GCF_027579735.1 Bombina bombina
AACAACTGTTAAAATAGAAAGTAGAAAGAGGGCGCCACAATAGAGTGATACCGTCTGGATATGTAGGTATAGATATAAGTAAGTATTATGCTTACCAGATGGTGTGACACTGTGCTGTGACCAGTGCAAGAAAGCAGGCTAGCACTTATCAGTGGCTAGTACACTGTGGAAGCCAAGCTCCAAAGGCACTTTTCCTAGTTGAAACTCTGAGTGTGTCTCCTGTTGGCTGGACTTCAGGTGCTGCAGAGGTGTAATCTTTTGTGTGTTGTTCAGTTGGTATTGATAAACCACAACACAGACAACTTCAATAAAATGGCTTTTAATACTTATGACGCGTTTCTCAACCTCAAACAGGTTGTTTCATCAGATAAAAAAGTGAAATTAGAACTTATGCAAACGTTTTAATTGTAATACTCACAATAAATGTATGAATTGCAAAGAAGAGGTTGCACCTCAAAAACGAAAGAATGCCTTTTACCCAAATTGAATAGTTATATTAGTGTAAATTTCATTCATACTAAATTCATTTAATCTTTAATAAATGTTAAATCAATTAAACCAGATTCAAACAAAAAGGTAGAGAACCACGCTCTAAAAATAATAATTAACTTTTATTGTGTCATTAAAAACGATGACAACAGCCACCCTTCAAAAGAACCTGGAGATGCGCAGCATAGTCGGCTTACGCGTTTTGGCGGTATGCCGTAATCATAGCCTGTCATGTGTGTACTCTCTGTCATTTAAAAATATGTTAAAACTACCTGATTGGTTAGTAGTCTACAGTGCATCTAACCAGCAACACCTAATTCTACGGCAATATCTAAATAACAAACAGGATTATGTGCAGAGAGTAAATCTAATGTTATTAACAGTAAAACCCATGTTTTAAATCTGAAGACTGTATATTAAGCCTCCAAGATATTTGGAAAGTTAACCCCATGAACAATATGAAAACTATACATAGACGTATAATATGTGCAATAATACATCATTTTAAACTGTTCTGTACAATAGTGCATGCTATAACACTAGCCGTAATGTTAATACCATTTCTATTAAACTGATGCACCTATACATAGACGTATAATACGTGTGATAATACTTCATTTTAAAGTGTTGTAAACAATAGTGCATGCTGTAACACTAGCCGTAATGTTAATGCCATTTCTATTAAATTAAAGCACCAATGCAAGAATAATACAAATAATTGTAGAACATAGAATATTACATACATACGGCTAGATTACGAGTTGTGCGTTAGGGTAAAAAACCAGCGTTAAGAGGTCCTAGCGCTGCTTTTTTACGCCTGCTGGTATTACGAGTCTTGAAGGTTTAGGGTCACCGCACACTTCATAAAGTCTTTTTTCTATGGGATTTCCATAGCGCCGGTATTACCAGTCTGTCCTGGGAGGCCAAAAAGTGAGCGGTACACCCTACCCTGTCAAGAGTCCTAACGCATTTAAAAGTCAGTAGTTATGAGTTTTATTGTACCACGCTGTAACATAAAACTCGTAACTAAAGTGCTACAATGTACACTAACACCCATAAACTACCTATTAACCCCTAAACCGAAGCCCTCCCGCATTGCAAACACTATAATAAAAATGTTAACCCCTAATCTGCCACTCCGGACACCGCCACCACCAACATTATATTTATGAACCGCTAATCTGCTGCCCCCAACATCGCCGACACCTACATACTATTTATTAACCCCTAATCTGCCACCCCCGACATCGCTGACACCTACATTATAATTATTAACCCATAATCTGCCGGTCCGGACACCGCCGCCACCTACATTATATGTATTAACCCCTAATCTGCTGCCCGAACATCGCAGACACCTACATACTATTTATTAACCCCTAATCTGCCGCCCCCAATGTCGCCCTAACCTACCTACATTTATTAACCCCTAATCTGCCACCCCCAACATCGCCGCCACTATATTAAAGTTATTAACCCCTAAGCCTAAATCTAACTCTAACCCTAACACCCCCTAAATTAAATAGAATTAAAATAAATCTAAATACAAATTTCTATCATTAACTAAATTATTCCTATTTAAAACTAAATACTTACCTATAAAATAAACCCTAAGCTAGCTACAATATAACTAATAGTTACATTGTAGCTATCTTAGGGTTTATTTTTATTTTACAGGCAAGTGTGTATTTATTTTAACTAGGTAGAATAGTTATTAAATAGTTATTAACTATTTAATAACTACCTAGCTAAAATAAAGACAAATTTACCTGTAAAATAAAACCTAACCTAAGTTACACTAACACCTAACACTACACTATAATTACATATATTAACTAAATAAAATACAATTACCTAAATTAAATTAAATTTGCTAAAGTACAAATAAAAACAAACACTAAATTGCAGAAAATAATAAACAAATTACAGATATTTAAACTAATTAACCTAATCTAATAGCCCTATTAAAATAAAAAAGCCCCCCCAAAATAAAAATACCCTAGCCAAAACTAAATTACCAATAGCCCTTAAAAGGGCCCTTAAAACCCACCACCCACACAACCAACCCCCAAATAAAATACTATCTAAAAAAACTAAGCTCCCCATTGCCCTGAAAAGGGCATTTGGATGGGCATTGCCCTTAAAAGGGCAGTTAGCTCTATTGCAGCCCAAAGTCCCTAACCTAAAAATAAAACCCACCCAATACACCCTTAAAAAAACCTAACATTAACCCCCTGAAGGTTGACTACCCGGGAGAAGTCTTCATCCAAGCCGGGCCGAAGTCCTCAACGAAGCCGGGAGAAGTCTTCATCTAAGCCGGGCGAAGTGGTCCTCCAGACTATCTATCTTCATCCATCCGGCGCGGAGCGAGTCCATCTTCAAGACATTCGATGCGGAGCATCCTCTTCATCCGACGACTAAAGCTGAATGAAGGTACCTTTAAGTGACGTCATCCAAGATGGCGTCCCTTAGATTCTGATTGGCTGATAGAATTCTATCAGCCAATCGGAATTAAGGTAGAAAACAATGGAACAGCCAATAGAATGCAAGCGCAATCCTATTGGCTGATTGGATCCGCCAATAGGATTGACCTTCAATCATATTGGCTGATTGCATCAGCCAATAGAATTTTTTCTACCTTAATTCAGATTGGCTAATAGAATTCTATCAGCCAATTGGAATCTAAGGGACGCCATCTTGGATGACGTCACTTAAAGGTACCTTCATTCAGCTTTAGTTGTCGGATGAAGAGGATGCTCTGCGTTGGATGTCTTGAAGATGGACTCGCTCTGTGCCGGATGGATGAAGATAGAAGATGCCGTCTGGATGAAGACTTCTGCCCATCTGGAGGACCCCTTCACCCCGGCTAGGATGAAGACTACTCCCGGCTTCGTTGAGGACTTTGGCCCGGCTTGGATGAAGACTTCTCCCAGTAAGTCGATCTTCAGGGGGTGTATTGGGTGGGTTTTATTTTTAGGTTAGGGACTTTGGGCTGCAATAGAGCTAACTGCCCTTTAAAGGGCAATGCCCATCCAAATGCCCTTTTCAGGGCAATGGGGAGCTTAGGTTTTTTAGATAGTATTTTATTTGGGGGGTTGGTTGTGTGCCCCTTTAATCTGTGCTAGACTCCTCTGGTATGTCTTCCTGCTTCTGCCTAACTGACTGCTTTTATTACAGGTGACCCTCAAAGGTAAATTTTAACCCAATCTGATTATTGTTTAAATAATTACCAAAAGGGAAGGTATTGTCTCTAGGGCCGCTTCCTATAAATAGGAGGTTATCGATGTACCTCCTGTGCATCAGTATATCACTTTTAAATGGGTTTCTATCTCCAAAGATGTGGAAAAATTCCCACCAACCTAAGAATAGGTTGGCGTAAAATGGGGCTATTTCGCTCCCATCACAGTTCTACATCTTTGGTGATAGAAGACCCCCTGAAACTGAAAAAAAATTGTGAGTAAGCAAAAAATTGGTAATTCTCAAAATATGTTTCTGGAATAATCTGTAAAATATTTCAGAAAGAAAATCTATTGCTTTGAGACCTTCCTCATGGGGTATGGATGAGTATAATGATACTGCATCAACTATGACCCAGCTGTATGTATCATTTCATTCCTGGTTCTCCATTAAATTGAGGACATGTTTGGTGTTTCTGACATACGATTGTAGGGAAATAACCAGGGGTTGAAGGATGGAATCTAGCCACTGGGATAGGTGCTCATAAAGAGACCCTATCCCACTGACTATTGGGCGGCCTTGGACACTAATCAGGGATTTATGGGTTTTGGGAAGGTGATGGAATAGGGGAATCTTAGGACTCTGTACGTTTAAATACTTAGCTGTATTTTCATCTAAGAACCCCTCTTCCACACCGTCATCCAAAATTTGTAAAAGTTTACTCCTAAAGGCATTTGTGGGATCCCTGAACAACACCAAATAATTACTTTCATTACTCAGTTGTCTAAGGCCTTATCCAATATATTCTGATTAGGCTTCTGCCTAACTGACTGCTTTTAAACGCCCCTTTAATCTGTGCTAGACTCCTCTGGTATGTCTTCCTGCTTCTGCCTAACTGACTGCTTTTAAACGCCCCTTTAATCTGTGCTAGACTCCTCTGGTATGTCTTCCTGCTTCTGCCTAACTGACTGCTTTTAAACGCCCCTTTAATCTGTGCTAGACTCCTCTGGTATGTCTTCCTGCTTCTGCCTAACTGACTTCTCACTCCTACATATGGAGAAGGCTTAAGGCTCATTTTGGGCCAATGGCTCCCGGTTCTAAGTAGCTCTATGTTACAAGTAGCAAGAGTTAGCACACTGGAGTTAGAAACTGGAGGTTGAAACTGCAGACCAACTAACAGGTAAACTTAATATCTATACTTCTACACAATGCTTTCTATGCCTTTTCTGCTCTCTCTGTCTTCCCTTCTCCTAAAAATCACTGCATGTCCCTATAACAACAATCCCCACACTATCCATATCTCCCCCTCCCTTCTCTCATCCCCTATGCTGTCCTCTCATGAACTACTTTGTTTCCTTAGAAACTCTTCCCCCTCTAACTCTCCTGTGTCTAAACATTCCCGCTCCTACAAATCTCACTCTCACCTTCTGTCTCTCTCACTGCTACTACTGCTTGCTGCTGGTGATGTCTCTCCTAACCCTGGCCCTGCAACAATCGCCACACTTTTACACTCTCACTCCATCTCCCACTGCAAAAATCCTAGGTCACGCAATACCAACAATCTCATCTCAATTAACACACAGCGCCTAACCCCTCCCTTTTCTTGTGCCCTCTGGAATGCTCGCTCCGTCTGTAACAAGCTTACAACTGTTCACGACCTGTTTGTTTCCAACGCTTTCAACCTCTTAGCTATTACTGAAACCTGGCTATCTTCCTCTGACACTGCTTCCATTGCTGCTCTCACACATGGTGGTCTTCACTTTAGCCACACACCTAGGCCAGGTGAGAGACACGGTGGCGGTGTTGGCATCTTACTCTCCCCCTCCTGCTCCTATCAGTACCTATCCCCATTTCCATCTCTCTCCTTTTCTTCCTTTGAAGTGCACTGCATTCGCCTGTTCTCCCCTCTCTCTCTCAGAGTGGCAGTTATCTATCGCCCCCCTGGACCAACTTCCCAATTCCTTGACAACTTTGCTGCCTGGCTTCCTTCCTTTCTCTCCACAAATACACCTGCTCTAATTCTAGGGGACTTCAACATCCCCATTGACAACCCATCTGCCCCTGCTGCCTCTAAACTTCTCTCACTCACTAACTCCTTCAGCCTGTCACAATCCACCCTATTCCCTACCCACCGCGAAGGACACTCAATTGATCTGGTATTCTCCTATCTCTGCTCTCTCTCTAATGTTGCATGTCGCCCATTTCCCATCTCAGACCACCATCTGCTCACCTTTAATCCTAATATAGATACTAAACCTACTTCCCCCTCTCGCCCCTGCACCAGCAGAAATCTGCACACTGTGGACGCTCCCCAACTCTCCAATCTTATCCAACTACGCCTCCCCCACACTTCCACAATATCCTGCCCTGACCTTGCTATAACCCACTATAACAATACTCTCTCTGCTGCACTTGACACTCTCGCTCCACCCCAACCTCGCAAAGCCCCACGTCGTCAGCTCCAACCCTGGCACTCCCAACAAATGCGTCACCTACAAAAATGCTCCCGCACTGCTGAGCGTGCCTGGAGGAAATCCCGCTCTGAACATGATTTCATGCACTATAAGTTCATTCTCTACTATTACACCTCTGCCCTTCGCTTAGCTAAGCAAACCTACTTCTCCTCTCTTATATCCACTCACTCCTCAAACCCTAAAAGACTCTTCTCTATTTTCAACTCTCTCCTCTACCAACCTGCACCACCCCCCTCATCTGCATTCAGTGCTCAAGACCTCGCTGACTATTTTCTCAATAAAACACTTGCAATCCGAGGAAACATCCCAACACAAACCTGCAATCTCCCAACTCCGCTCCCAGTCACCCCCTCTGCCACTCTATGCACCCTCCTCCCAACCACTGAGAGTGAAGTGGCTTCCCTTTTGTCTTCCTCACACCTCACTACCTGCCCACTTGACCCTATTCCTTCACATCTAATTCCTCCTCTGTCTACCACCCTCACTCCGGCTCTTACTCACATATTTAACCTATCCCTTTCTATCGGCTCATTCCCTGCCTCCTTCAAACATGCAAAGGTCACCCCCATCCTCAAAAAACCCTCCCTCGACCCTAACTCCCCTGCAAACTACCGCCCCATATCACTGCTCCCACTAGCTTCAAAACTCCTCGAAAAACTAGTTTTCAATCGCCTAACCCACTTCCTGTCGTCCAACTCATTGCTTGACCCCCTGCAATCTGGCTTCCGTCCCCAACACTCAACTGAAACTGCTCTCACCAAGGTTACTAACGATCTCCTTTCTGCTAAAAACAAAGGCTACTACTCTATACTCATCTTACTTGACCTATCTGCTGCCTTTGACACTGTTGACCATCCCCTTCTCCTACAGTCTCTCAGTTCTCTTGGTCTCTGTGACACTGCCCTCTCCTGGATTCACTCTTATCTCTCTAACAGATCCTTCTCAGTCTCTTTTGCTGGTGACTCCTCCTCTCTATTGCCCCTGTCTGTTGGAGTACCTCAAGGCTCTGTCCTGGGTCCTCTACTCTTCTCTATTTACACTTCTTCACTGGGTAAACTTGTCAACAGCTATGGCTTCAGCTATCACCTCTATGCTGATGATACCCAGATCTACCTTTCCATCCCTGCACTCTCTCCTTCTGTCAACTCTCACATCAGCGACTGCTTATCTGGCATTTCTTCCTGGATGGCCTCTCACCACCTAAAAATAAATATGTCCAAGACCGAACTACTTCTAATTCCCCCCTCTAGCTCCACTCCCGTCTCTAATTTCTCTATCACTGTTGGCGGCACCACTATCTCCCCATCACCCCAAGTCCGCTGCCTCGGAGTCACGCTTGACTCAAATCTGTCCTTCATTCCCCACATCCAACTGCTCTCTTCATCCTGCCGCAACCACCTACGCAATATCTCCAAAATTCGCCCGTTTCTGAGTGCTGAAACTACCAAACAGCTCATCCACTCCCTGGTAATTTCCCGACTTGTCTACTGTAACAACTTACTAACTGGCCTCCCTCTCTCCCGCCTCTCTCCCCTCCAATCCGTCCTAAATGCATCCGCCAGACTAATCCACCTCTCTCGACGCTCTGTTTCTGCTGCGCCTCTCTGTGAGTCCCTTCACTGGCTCCCCATTCACAACAGAGTTAAATTCAAAATTCTCACCCTGACCTACAAAGCCCTCACCAATGCTGCCCCACCCTACCTGTCCTCACTCATCAACAAATATACTCCTGCCCGTCCCCTAAGATCCAACAACGACCTGCTTCTTGCATCCTCTACCATCACCTCCTCTCATTCTAGACTACAGGACTTCTCTCGTGCGGCACCAACCCTCTGGAACGCACTTCCTCGAGATGTCAGACTTGCCCCTAACCTCTCCTCCTTTAAACGTTCCCTAAAGACCTTTCTGTTCAGGGAAGCTTATCACCCGACTTATTAACAAACTAACCAACTAACTAACAGTTGCCCTCTATCTCCTCACTAATATCATTCTCACCTCTGCAGTCCCCACCTCCTGTTTCCAATCCTCCTACCCATCTAGATTGTAAGTTCCCACGGGAACAGGGCCCTCAACTCCCCCTGTATTTGTCTGTAAAATTTTGTGTCTTATCGTATTGTTTCTCCACTGTACTGTTATCCTTGTACCCATGGGCAGCGCTGCGGAATCTGTTGGCGCTTTATAAATAAAGAATAATAATAATAATCAAGTACAACAACTGTAGCGCCCTTATCTGAAATTTTAATAACTATATTGATGTTGTCCTGTAGAATTTTGAAGGCCAAC
This sequence comes from Bombina bombina, assembly GCF_027579735.1. Classification (NCBI taxonomy): domain Eukaryota; kingdom Metazoa; phylum Chordata; class Amphibia; order Anura; family Bombinatoridae; genus Bombina; species Bombina bombina. The sequence continues at coordinate 989,034,314 of NC_069502.1, forward strand.
CTTTCCTGTCTAGTTAAGTTCTGTTGGATGGAAGTGGGTGTCGATTTCAGATCAACCAAATCCTGTTCTATCCTGTTAAAGAATGTTTCAATTATACTACCCCTACTATGTACAGGGTAAAACCTAGATTTTGGTTTGAAATATACACCACTGTTAATGTGACCTTGGTTACCATTGGTTTCCACTAGTACTTCCTGTAGTTTAATCACATCACAGGATTCCCTAAAGGTAAGTTTGTCCATTGCACCCACTGGAAGGTCCACAGAAGTGCCCGTATCATGTTGTTCAGAAATTTCTGTGCCACTAAAATGTTTCTTCAGAGTGACATTTCTTATTAAGCGATTCACATTGACTATTGTCTGAAAGATATTGAACTCAATAGTGGGTAAAAAGGACAACCCATAGCCCAGGACTCTGTACTGTTCTTGTGTCAAAGAGGTCTGGGACAGATTAATAATATTCCCTACTTGTATTTTCTCTGTATGCTGGACCCACAAAGTTTGTATCTCTCCTGACCTTGTGGTGCTTGTATATTTGGTGCCTGTGGGCCCGGGTCCAAGGGAAAGACCTGATCCAGAACTGATAATTCAGTTCTGTTTGCCACGGGGCCCAAGGGAACGTATCTCACAGAACTTGTGTTGTAATCAGTATTGTTTTTTTCTTTCTGCCTTACCACTTGCGGAGCCTCTGCTACAGGATTATTATTAACATATCTTAAAATCCCTGTGTGTGTTGGAATTGTCCTCATTTCCAGATGACTTATCATCTGAGGAGCATTTAGCCTCACTATCCGTAAAGGATACTGACTTCTCACTATTGCTACCCCTACGTGTATAGTGTCCTTTATTACCATTTTTGTTGTTCTTGTTCTTATTTTTGTTTTTATTAGTGTTAGTGTTATTAATTTGTGTTTTGCGTCTATTAAAGGAACATTGTTTTCTGTTCCATATGTATACAGTTTTGTTAGTATAATCTAATTTATCTCTGAGATATTTATTATGTTTGTTTTCCATTGCTTCTGACTTATTTGAAGCCCGAGTGCCCATCAAACCACTATCAAATCTAGCAAAATCCACATCACTACTTCTTTTGTTCATTTCACATTGTGTATGCTCAATTTCTTTCCTGATGTCTATTAACAACTTGTAATTATATATCAATAGTAACTTCAGTCTGGATAAGCATTCTGACAAGACCTGATTCCAGGTCTCAATAAAGTCTATATCCTTAGTATCCACCTCAAATGTGGGAAACTTAAAGATCTGTATTCAGGAATCAAAAAAGCCTCTGGTCAATTACCAATATTTACTGTTACAACAAGCACATTCCTTAATACGTTAGCGACGCAGCTCCCCTGCATTTAGTGGGACTTGTCAACCCGAAATATTCTTCATAGGTTAATTCTAACTGCTGCATTGCCAGAATACAAATTAATACAGGGAAAGGTAAAATTAATACAACTCCCGCTATAGAAGGAGTTTAGCCGCGCAGGAAATAGTTACACCATAGCTTCTGGCATATTTGTTAATCTTCCATACTGTACAACTCAAGTGATTTTAACCTAGTATGTATGTTGGTTTGATTGATTTTAACTTTTATTAAAGATTAATTGAAAATTAATGTATGTATGATTAATTTAGATTAATTGAAAATGAATGTAGTATGAATTAAATTTACACTAATATAATTATTCAATGTGGGTAAAAGGCATCCCTTTTATTTTTGAGGTGCAACCTCTTCTTTGCAACTCATACATTTATTGTGAGTATTCTCCTTTTGTCTTTACCCACTATGGGTTCTAGGAAATTAATTATATTGATAAAAAATTATAAACCAGCACCACTAGTGATTTATATATTAGAGTTATTTCCTTACCTTTCTCCACATTAAGTTTTAATTGTAATACATGTATCCCTATCTTACAATATAATAAAATAATAATTAAAAAACAAAAACACAATGAAGCAGCACATTGCCAACATTTCTGTAGCGATAGCTGGATGATAGATAGATAGATAGATAGATAGATAGATAGATAGATAGATAGATAGATAGATGATAGATAGATACATACATAGATAATAGATATATGATAGATACATAGATAGATATTAGATAGATAATAGATAGATGATTGATAGATAGATAGATTTTTAGAAATTTCATGTATGAAATACATCTGAAAATAATTGCTCTTTGTTCCATAATATATATTTCAACCCTCCCACTTGAAGTAAAACCTTTTATAAATACCCCATGGTTCCTCTAAATATTCCAATAGCAATTATATATAGGTATTAATAGTGTCATGGGTAATACTGAAAAAAGAGAAAAAATACTGCAGAATAATTTTTTTATATTAGCTAAATAGAAAATCACCATAACCTATTTCACAAGGGCAAATGACTCCACAGACCTGATATAACCCTGAAAACAAAATGTTCAATTGCAGTACGCACCTTAACCAATAAAGAATTCTAAAACATGTTTCATACTCAGAAATACTTGGCTTTAATAATAGGTGTTCTTTCATGTTCATTCTTTACATAATATTTTTGACATATTATTGACAACTTAGTAACAGGGAGAAAGAAAAATTTAGATAAGAAGATAAGAATGTATCATGTTACTTAATGAGCACACATACCAAATTTGTTGTGTTTTTAATCTCATAGGTAGTACAGCCCACATATATGCACATATATGATGTTTTCATGACAGTAAAAAAAAATATATAGATAGATAGATTTTTTTTTACATATTACTACTTGAATTTCTTGTCATATATTAGTAGGTAGCAAGAACAAAATTATAATACTCTATGGGGCCGATTTAACAAATGGCGGGCGGACATGATTCGCTGGTGAAATGCTTGTGCCCCCTGCACATTTGCAGCCAATCGGCTGCTAGCAGGGGGTGTCAATCATCCTGATCATATCTGATCGGGATGATTGCAGTCCGCCACCTCAGAGGTGGCACATGAGTTAAGGAGCCAACCGCTGCTTCTTAACTTATGTTTCCGGCGAGCCGAAAACATTGGGCAGAGCAAGCAGCATTGGCTGCTTGACAAACCTCCCCCCTATGTCTCCTTAGCACATTGATACTAAATATGTATACGTTTTCTTAATATTATGGGTAGCATAATATGATGTCATTAGATCAGCAACAGCTTGCTAATTCCCTGGAACCTCTCCTCTCATCCTTATCCTCCTTTTCCTGCCCTGACCAATCTATCTGCCATTATAATTCCACCCTTACATCAGTCCTTGACAATCTGGCCCCTCTTACCATAGCTCAGAAATCACACACTCATCACTCATCACAATCACACACTCATACTCCTACTATTCTGCCCTTTATCTCTATAAACAACATTACTTCTCTACTTTTAACTCTACTCTTTCTTCAAACCCAAAACGTCTGTTCTCCACTTTAAATACTCTTCTCCGCCCACCCCTACCTCCTAATACAACTTCTCTGTCAGCTCAAGACTTTGCCAGCCACTTCAATAACAAAATCGACTCCATCAGAAACTAAATCAGCTCTCAACATACTTCCATTCTCTCCCCCCCCTCAAATGCTCGCAATCAACCACAACCCAAATAGCCATAAACTAAGCTCTTTCTCCCCTGTTACTGAGGAGGAAGTTTCTGAACTTATACTGCGCTCTCACCTCACTACCTGTCCCCTTCACCCTATCCCCTCACAGCTACTTCCCTCTCATCTACCATTATCCCTATACTCACACACATTTTCAACCTCTCCCTCAGCACCGGTATATTTCCCTGATCTCTGAAACATGCACTGGCCACACCAATCCTCAAAAAATCTTCCCTTGATCCAACCTCCCCATCTAACTACCACCCTATTTTGCTCCTCCCTCTTGCCTCAAAGCTTCTCAAAAAGCTAGTATATGCACATCTTTCCCATTTCCTTACATTAAACTCCCTCCTTGACCGACTGCAATCTGGATTTCGTCCCCATCACTCTACAGAGACAGCAATCGTTAAGGTTACCAATGACCTACTTACAGCAAAATCAAAAGGCCATTTCTCTCTGCTTTTCCTCCCTGATCTGTCCGCAGTCTTTGATACTGTTGACCACCCTCTTTGGCTCCAAACCCTCCAATCCTTCGGCATTTGTGACACAGCCCTCTCGTGGTTCTCTTCCTACGTGTCAAACCGTACCTTTAGTGTAGCCTTCTCTGGGGCCTCCTCTGCCCCGTCATCACTTTCTGTCGGGGTACCGCAAGGCTCTGTGCTCGGTCCCCTTCTCTTCTCAATCTACACGTCATCATTAGGTTCCCTAATTAAGTCCCACGGTTTCCAATATCATTTGTATGCCGACGTCACTCAAATCTACTTCTCTGCACCAGACCTATCTTCTTCCTTGCTAACCTGTGTCACTAACTGTCTTTCTCACATCTCTTCCTGGATGTCCCCTCACTACGTCAAGATAAATCTCTCCAAAATGGAGCTCCTTATTTTCCCCCCTTCTTCCAAAATCTCTACCCCCAATCTCTCTATAACTGTTGAGCACTCCATCATTACCCCTACCCAGCATGCCCAATGTCTTGGGGTCACATTTGACTCAGATCTTTCTTTCACTCCTCACATTCAGTCCTTGGCTAAAGCCTGCCGCTTCCACCTTAAAAACATCTCTAAAATTAGACATTTCCTTACACAAGACACAACTAAGATTTTAATCCACTCTCTCATCCTTTCCCGCCTCGATTACTGCAACTCTGTCCTCTCTGGTCTCCCCAGCTGCCGCCTAACTCCTTTACAATCCATAATGAATACCTCTGCCAGGCTCATCTTCCTTACACATTGCTCTTCATCTGATGCACCTCTCTGCCAATCCCTTCACTAGCTTCCTCTTGCCTCTAGGATCAAACACAAAATTCTCACTCTGACATACAAAGCCCTCAACTGCACTGCTCCCCCCTATATCTCATACCTTGTCTCCAGATACTCTCCCTCCAGTCCCCTTCGCTCTGCTCATGACCTCCTACTCTCCTCCTCTCTTGTTACCTCCTCACACTCCCATTTACAGGACTTCCCCAGACTGGCTCCCATCTTGTGGAACTCTCTGCCTTGCTCCACAAGACTCTCCCCTAGTTTTGAATGCTTCAAGCGCTCCCTAAAGACTCTACTGTTCAGGGATGCATAGAACCTACACTAACATTTCTTTATACCAGTTCCTCTCCTCCATTGCTATCCCCTGAACCCCATTAGCATGTAAGCCTAAGAGTTCAGCTGTTTGTAGATCACCTTCTTAAGAGCTGACTACAACAGTTTGACTCTTGGCAGGGCCCTCTACCCATTTGATCCCTATAAATGTTTTGTTGTACTCCACATTTGTTTATAGCGCTGTAGAATCTGTTGGCGCTCTACAAATAACTGATAATAATAATAATAATAATAATAATACAATCCTTTAGTCATCTGGAGTAAACTTTCCCAGAGATCCAATACAATACCATAAAATATTATATTTCCTAAAACTGTATTCTTAAAAAAAACAAAATAACAGAAAAGGTGTGTGCAAAGGAAAAGATTGCCTGGGGCATGTGTGAAAGCATGAAAGAGTGCCTCAAATATGTAAGCAATAATATCAGCATTACAGGGTCAGTATAATCAGGTAGTCCAAAAAAAGAAATAATGTGCTATTTAAAAGTTACTAAAGTTTTAAAAAGCACCTCCATGCATTGAGGATTCTTTTTTCCCCTCAAACTGCTTCTGCATCCTTTAGACGCCCTTGTTACCAAATTCCTTTTTTGTTCTGCTGTGCAATGGGGACTTTGGACTGCTGTTTTGGACAATGTGAGGTCACCTAGTAAGTTCAGTAAGAATGGGAGTGAACCTTGGAGCATAACGGTAGGAAAAGTAAATGGAGGGCATCCAATAAGGTGGTAGAGTGCCTGGGGAAATGCATAAGGGTGGCATATGTTTCATTCTTCTAAAGCCAGATTAATAGTGAAGAATTATTGCTCTTGATTCATTTGCTGAGGTTCAACACATAGATTTACAGGGTGAACCATGGACTTGTAAAATCAAGTTGTGTGCTAATGTTAGTACAGTCCAGCGATATAGCTTATTGCGGTAAACGCAATCATTTACAGAACACAAGTAATCTGGCCCTATAATTTAAACATCCTTCTTGGTTGAGTCTCTATATGCCATTAGTGTATTGGAAAAATTCCTTACAGGTCGAGTTTCTATTAACACAAGTCAAATATACTATATTTATGTTTCTGACCGAGGGAGAATAGCAAGATTTTCGTGTTTCCCTTTGACAAAGGTATGACATTGTAATTACATGATCAAAAAATATCTAATGGAAAAAAAAAAAAAACTTTTTCATATTAAAAGAAATTCTTAAATATGGAGGATGATATTTCAAATCTAGAAGCCAGCATTTTAAATTTACTTAGTCTGCATATTTAAAGAAACATTACAGTAGCCATGTATGAACATCAGATATGTCACATATTTCTGATTATAGCTTAAAGTGATGGTAAATCCTAGCATTTGTGAAATGCTAGTATTTACCATTGGAACAAATAAAAAGGACTTTCATTCATGAAGTATAAAATACTTCATTCTGAAAGCTCTTTCATTTGTTTGCAGGGTTCGCTGCACTGAGCTGCTAAGGCAGTCCACGGCAGAACGCTATTTGGCTGAGAGGTGAAGTTTCCACCTCTTAGCCAATAGCCGTGCGGGAAATCCAGCTTGGTGCTGCAATATACGGCGCCAAACCGGATTTCCTGCATGGCTATTGGCTAAGAGGTGGAAACATCACATATAAATCAAATAGATTTCTGCCATGGGCAACCTTAGCAGCTCAGTGCAGAGAACGCTGCAAACAAATAAAGGCGCTTTATTTGTTCCAATGGTAAATCCTAGCATTTCACAAATGCTAGGATTTACCATCACTTTAAGATTATAATCAGAAATTGCCTGAAACATAGGTAAATAATTCACATGAAATAATAATGGCATAGGTGTTATCAGGAAAGAATAATGTGGATTAATAGTGATCAAGATTTGTGTTTTATGTAAGTGTAGCAGGATAAGAATTAACCCCTTAGAGAACATGTACTGGAAACTCCAACTAGATTAGAAATCATGTGGAACGATACATATGTAAGAAATGCTAAACTGATATGAGACCCACAGTGTGCAAATAACCGATATTATTGATGTAAATGTGTAAGAATGCTATCTTACACTATGGGGGGTAGTTATCAAGCCGTCAACCTCAAATACGCTGGAATTCCGCAGCGTATTTGTGGCGAGGCTGATTCGACTTAGTTATCAAATGCTAGAGACCGGCAAAAGTAGAATTTTGTGACGTAAGCTTCGATCCGCCGGTCTCAGTCCGACACAGATTGATTCTTACGTCACTCCAGATGTTCCGCACACAAGTGCGGCACAATCGGACTACTTTTGCTAGTTATCAAAAAACTAGCAGGTACGCTCGGCACTTTTCCGGCCCAGCGTACCTGGTTTTCAAACCGCCGCCCTGGAGGTGGTGGATCCCATAGGAATCAATGGGAGTCTGACCATAGTGAAAGTTCATGTTCGCTGCTGCCAGACATCCCATTCATTCCTATGGGAGCTGTCTACACCTAACACCCTAACATGTACCCCGAGTCTAAACACCCCTAATCTGTCCCCCCCTACACCGATCCAATCAGCCAATCAGATTGAGCTCGCATTCTATTGGCTGTTCCGATCAGCCAATAGAATGCAAGCTCAATCTGATTGGCTGATTCAATCAGCCAATCAGATTTTTCCTACCTTAATTCTGATTGGCTGATAGAATCCTATCAGCCAATCGGAATTGAAGGGACGCCATCTTGGATGACGTCCCTTAATGGAGCCTTCATTCGTCGTTAGTCTGTCGGGGAAGAAGGATGTTCCGCGTCGGCGGGATGAAGATGGATCCTGAAGAAAGAAGATTGAAGACCCCGCTTGGAAGATGACATCGCCCGGATGGAAGACTTCTTCAGCGCCGCTTGGAAGATGACATCACCCGGATGGAAGACTTCTTCAGCGCCGCCTGGATGATGACTTCATCGGATGGAAGGCTTCTTCAGCGCCCCTTGGAGGATCACTTCTGCCGCTCCGGATCTCCTCTTCGGTTCCATCGGTGGGTCGGCTGGCTGAAGACAACTCAAGGTAGGATGATCTTCAGGGGGTAGTGTTAGGTTTATTTAAGGGGGGTTTGGGTTAGATTAGGGGTATGTGGGTGGTGGGTTTTAATGTTGGGTGGGGGGTTGTATTTTTCTTTTACAGGCAAAAGAGCAGTTTTCTTTGGGGCATGCCCCGCAAAAGACCCTTTTAAGGGCTGGTAAGGTAAAAGAGCTTTGAACTTTTTTAATGTAGAATAGGGTAGGGCATTTTTTTATTTTGGGGGGCTTTGTTATTGTATTAGGGGGCTTAGATTAGGTGTAATTAGCTTAAAATTGTTCTAATATTTTTTAAATGTTTGTAACTTATTTTTTTTATTTTTTGTAACTTAGCTTTTTTATTTTTTGTACTTTAGTTAGTTTATGTAATTGTATTTAATTGTAGTTATTTGTAGTTAATTTATTTAATTAATTTAATGATAGTGTAGTGTTAGGTTTAATTGTAACTTAGGTTAGGATTTATTTTACAGGTAATTTTGTATTTCTTTTAGCTAGGTAGTTATTAAATAGTTAATAACTATTTAATAACTTTTCTAACTAGCTAAAATAAATACAGTTACCTGTAAAATAAATATAAATCCTAAAATAGCTACAATGTAATTATTAATTACATTGTAGCTATCTTAAGGTTTATTTTACAGGTAAGTATTTAGTTTTAAATAGGAATAATTTATTTAAGTATAGTGTAGTGTTAGGTGTAATTGTAACTTAGGTTAGTTTTTATTTTACAGGTAAATTTCTCTTTATTTTAGCTAGGTAGCTATTAAATAGTTAATAACTATTTAATAGCTATTGTACCTAGTTAAAATAAATTGAAAGTTACCTGTAAAATAAAAATAAATCCTAAGATAGCTACAATATAATTATTATTTATATTGTAGCTATATTAGGGTTTATTTTAAAGGTAAGTATTTAGTTTTAAATAGGATTAATTTAGTTAATAAGAGAAATATTATTTAGATTTATTTAATTAATATTTAAGTTAGGGGGGTGCTAGGGTTAGTGTTAGACTTAGGTTTAGGGGTTAATAATTTTATTACAGTGGCAGCGGTGTAGGGGGGCAGGATAGGGGTTAATAAATTTATTATAGGTGGCGACGGTGTAGGGGGGCAGATTAGGGGTTAATAAGTTTAATATAGGTTGCGGCGGGGTCCGGGAGCGGCGGTTTAGGGGTTAAACTATTTATTTAGTTGTGGCGAGGTGCGGGATCAGCAGGATAGGGGTTAATAACTTTATTATAGAGGGCGACGGTATAGGGGGGGCAGGATAGGGGTTACTAGGTATAATGTAGGTGGCGGCGGTGTCCGGGAGCGGCGGTTTAGGGGTTAATACATTTATAAGAGTTGCGGCGGGGTCTAGGAGCGGCGGTTTAGGGGGTAATAACTTTATTTAGTTGCGGGGGGCTCCGGGGGCGCCGGTATAGGGGGTAGAACAGTGTAGTTAGTGTGGGTGCTTAGTGACAGGCTAGCAATAAAGCTGTAAAAAAGCGAGATCGGATGAGTGATAACTCTCACAATCCGCTGCTCATCGCCCCGTACTTGGTGCGCGGCTTTTTGACAGCTTTATTGATAACTTAGGCGAACGTATTCAGGTCCGCGGCGGCGATGGTAGGCGAGCTTAGGCGGGCGTATTGAACCGGCGAAGGCAGGTAAAGTAGATGCGTTGATAACTACCCCTCTATATATCTTGAAGGAAATATAGTATACGGAGGGTCTTATACAGCCCAAATTTCATACAACACTCTTCCAGTTACCACAAAAAGACATTGTTTATCTGAGAAACAGAGCGAAAGCATAGTATGGGCACCTAGGCAAGAAAAAATAAAGGAAATCCTATTTTTATAGCTGATATTAGTAAACTCTGTACCAAATGTGTTTTGCGGCTAAACTGTAACAAAGGTGTTATTAATATAGAACACATTTGTTACTGTTGGGTCGTAATATTAGAAGTAAAACACATTCAGTACAGTGTCAATGTATAGTGGATATAAAAAACATAATTCATGCTTACCTTAGTCTTGGGAATTACTCTTCCCTGCCACTAGGAGGAGGTAAAGATTTCCAAAGCCCAAGAGCTCTATAAAACCTCTCCCACCTCACTGGAAAATCAGTTTGACGTATAGCCAAGCTAATAAAAGGCCAGATTACAAGTGAATCGCTAACACTTCCACTCGAACATTAACTGCACTAGAAGTAACCTTTTTGCACAAGTCGGGTTGCGCTCATATTATTAGTTGAAAATAAAGGGTTTTCACTTGTGCGCTAATCCAACATGGGTAAAAATCCAAACTTAGAATATCGCGCTCGATAACTTATTACCCCATAGAAGTCAATGGATCAAAAAAGGGGGGGGGGGGGGGGAACCTGCTAACCCGACATGTAAATATAAATATTTCACATTCCAATGTTCTTCACATAACAGAATATGTTCTATTTATTCATAAATACATATATATATATATATATATATATATATATATATATATATATATATATATGATGTTTTTTTGCACAAATATATATTTATACCTATATATATAGGTATATAAATGTGTACATATATATAAATAAATATATGATGAAGGGGTCTGTGTGAACCCCGAAACGTCAATACATTTTTGTTTTTTGACTCACTACTAAGAAGACCTGAGAGTGCATTTGTTTGCAACAATATATAAATATATATATATATATATATATATATAGGGATATCTATTTATAAATACTTAGAACATATCCCCCTATGTGCAGAACATTGGAATGTGAAATATTTACAGTATATACATAGTTAAAACCTTTATTAAATATGAATATTGCATAAATATGATTTTTTTATGTTTTCATCTACTTAAGTGCAAAGGTCTCCAATAAACTTATATATATATATATATATATATATATATATATATATATATATATATATATATATATATATATATATATATATATATATATATATATATATATATATATATATATATACACACAGTATATATATATATATATATATATATATATATATATATATACAGTATGCCTATTTTGTGTACATATGTATTCATGTGTTTATATGTGTATATATGTCTGTAAATACATATATACACATATGAATACATATGTACACATATATAAATATATACATACATATACATCTTTAGAGATATATTTATATATGTATCTCAATGTTAAAGCCTGACCTAGGGACTGATCTGAGTTGGGTCTATAGCTGATACAATTGCTTACAAACAATTATTGAAGTCTCTTATTAAAATACATGGATCCATATAAAATCATATATGCATGATATAGAAACAAATACATACAATATAAAGGAATACATTTAAGCAATTTTATTTTATTATCATGTATATGGTGATTGGTTCTTTTACATGAAACTACATTTATTTCATTTTAGTCACAGATTAGCCTAAATTTGGCGTGTCTGAATTTTTATTGGTTTATTCCCTTTTTGTGAACCCTATCAGATAGCATTAAGCTGGTATTTTATCTAAGCGCTGGGTTTGGTGTATATTGATTAATTGTTTTACGGGGTTTTATTAATGTCCGCAGCATATTGCAGCTATGTGTTTCACAGAGGAACAATATTTTCATTATACAATCAGTTCATTGTAACAGTGTTAATTAAATAATAATTAAGAAACAGCATATGCTGCAACATTGTTTATAATACAAAACCTTACGAATTACATACACCCTTAAACAATGTAAGTACATACAATTTGATTTTGTAGTAGTAATTTAGGGTAGATCTGTGAGTATTTCCTAATGCCACTCAAAACTGTCTGCTGCAGCGTCTCTCTACAGGCTGCTACTCCCTGCTGCCACATGATGCACATATTGTGTTGAAAGGGGTCAAGGTTCAACTAAGAAGACCAACAGAAAGTTACTTTGAAAATTTGTAAAGTTTTTTTTTTAAAATCATACACTTTGAGGCCCATTTATCAAGCTCCGTATGGAGCTTGTGGGCATGTGTTTCTGGCGAGTCTTCAGACTCGCCAGAAACAGCAGTTATGAAGCAGCGGTCTAAAGACTGCTGCTCCATAACCCTCTCTGCCTGCTCTGATGAGGCGGACAGGAATCGCCACAATTCAACCCTATTGAGTACGATCAGGTTGATTGACACCTCCCTGCTGTCGGCCGATTGGCCGCGAGTCTGCAGGGGGCGGCGTTGCACCAGCAGCTCTTGTGAGCTGCTGGTGCAATGCTGAATACGGAGAGCGTATTGTTCTCCGCATTCAGCGAGGTCTTGCGGACCTGATCCACACTGTTGGATCAGGTCCGCAAGACCTTTGATAAATTGGCCTCATTGTCTGAATCATTAAAGTTTAACCTTTAAATTGATATGTCTGACAAATGATTTACTGTTTCATCAAACACAAAGGAAATATATGGTTTGACCTGGATATTTAAGAGCAAATGTGCTTTAGTGATATTGCTTAATACCTCTTTATTTCTTAGATACTTTATCAGAAAACTACAGAGATGCAATAAAAATCATCCTGTTAAAAGTTCATTAAGTTTAGAGATTAAATATTAAAAAAACATTCATTGTCCAATGAGCAGATGGGAAAGGTGACAAGGAGAGCAACGTCCTGTAATTTAGTTGAGCCAGATAAGATCTGCTTAGGCGCTTGAATAAAACATTGATGTCTAAACAAAGTAAAATGCTAATGTGAGTGTAATGGCAGAATATGCTCAGAGTAATTACACAGCAGAATCGAGTTGAAATGAATAGCATTGTATGTGAATAACCCATACAATGTATGAATACATCTTTACCACTATTACTTACATTGTTTACTTATTCTGCTATTTTTTCAAATTATTTTTTCAAATTAAAATTCAATGTTTTTTCCCACTGCACCAGAATCGCTTGATCTGAGCATAAACTCATTTAAAAAGCAGACAAAATAAAAAAATATAGCATATTACAGATTTCTTACTACACTTAATTAAACATTTTATAGATAATTCAATTTTCAATGTAATGCCCCTTTAAATGACCAATTCATAATAAACTAATGTCAAACTTAAAGGGACAGTAAAATACTTTGGGATTGTAAATAATCTAATGCTGAATGGGACAGTATACACCAATTTTCATATAAATGCATGTAATAGACATTACCATAAAGAAGTATAGAACCTTTTAAAAACTTACTTAGAAGCTCCCAGTTTTGCACTGTTGATGAAGTTAGGCTGGGACACCTAGTGAAAGGAGCTGGGAAAACAGGAACAGCAGACACTCCCCCTCCCCCCCCTCCCTGCATATGAAAAAAACAGATTATACAAACAGGAGCCACAGGAATCTGTAAATCAGTATACAACTAAAACTTTAGTGCTTGGTTAGGAGTCTAACAATCAGCACAATGTTATTAAAAAATTTGCAAAACTATACATTGTTAGAAAAACACTCCCAGATGGGCTATATAAATGGATCATCTACAAAACATGTATGCAAAGAAATATCTAGTGTGCAATGTCCCTTTAATTATGCAAACTAAAACAACTGTGCAATATACTTTTATTAATAATTTTTCCCCATTTTCCTGTAATTTAAAGAAACAGTCAAGTCCAAAAAAAACGTTCATGATTCAAATAGGGCATGCAATTTTAAAAAACTTTCAGATTTACTTTTGCTTTGTGCTCTTGGTATTCTTAGTTGAAAGCTAAACCTAGGAGGTTCATATGCTATTTATTAGACCTTGAAGGCCGCCTCTAATCTGAATGCATTTTACCACTAGAGAGCGTTAGTTCATGTGTTTCATATACATAACATTGAGCTTATGCACGTGAATTTACCGAGGAGTGAGCACTGATTGGCTAAAATGCAAGTCTGTCAAAAGAACTGAAATAAGGGGGCAGTCTGCAGAGGCTTAGATACAAGGTAATCACAGAGGTAAAACGTGTATTATTATAACTGTGTTGGTTATGCAAAACTGGGGATTGGGTAATAAAGGAATTATCTATCTTTTTAAACAACAAAAATTCTGGTGTTGACTGTCCCTTTAAGTCTGACAATTGTGGATTTTGCAGAAGAACAATGACAGATGTCACAAACTTAACCACATATCTGTCCTTATTTTATTTTTTCTACCAAACTTCAGAGGATTTTCATATTTGATCAGTATTTTAAGTTATTTGAAAAAGATCTTGTAATTACAAGGTGTATGAAAATACGATATGGAAATAAATATTACATGTAAAAAATAGAGTATAGTAAAGTAAGTAGTTTAACATGTTTTAAATTAGGTATCAAAATACTTTTTAAATTAAGTGAATAAATGACACATGCTGCCAATTTTTGTACCCTGTGAGTTATTGGGCTGTTGGTAGATAAGATGAGCAGTAGCCTTAAGGCCCAATGATCTAAAGTTTTCCACTCAGGCAAGATAATCTAAAACAGTGTCCTCAAGGTCTGGTAAATTGTCCTCAAGGTCTGGTAAATTTTAGCCGGATATGTCTAGGGCCCGATAATTTTACATATACATTGTATATGTAAAACTACCAGTGAGTTGAAATTTAACGGTGGCGAGTGAAAGTTAGTGAATGTTCAGTCTGAAAGCTGGTGGCATGTTGTAAGTAGCAAAGTTGTAGTGAATGTAGTCCAGCGCTAAATTAGCATGGGTAGAGCATTTAGTTAAATTATATAATTTGAATATTTTTATTTTTGAAATAAAATGAATATTTTATATATATGTTGCAATCTGGCACATTGTATTTGCAGAATGTACATTCCTATTGCATTACTGACAAACACACATTTATGCTAAAATTATTATCTAAAGCGATATTATATATCCATGAAATTGAAAAAAGAGTGAAGAGCTATGAGAGAGGGGAAAGAAAGAGCGTAAGGAGAAGATATGGCCTGAGAGAGAAGGGAGAGGGTAAAAAAAGAGATTGAAGAGATGAGGGAGTTCAGAAAGATAGTTAAGAGCGAGAAGGGAGAGATGATAATTATGGAGAAAAAAATCTCCAGGTCTGCTATGACCTTCTATGACTTTTAGCCCTCTCTGCATTCTCTCAGTTCAACAACTTCCTTTTTCTATCCAGCTGTTGTTTTCCCCAGAACCTCTATTTGATGTTTCTAATTGCTATGACCTTATTTTTATTAATTTATTACTGTATGTAGCATTATTTAATTTGCTATGTTATTACATAAAATCAATATTACAAAATGTTTCACAATGGCTAAATATATGCAAAGAGGGGGTGTGGGTGGGATAAGAAGTGGCGTGTATCCCATATGCTGTCATTGGACCCCCAAATCCTAACTCGAATAAATGAGATTAAGAGCCAGATTGAAGAGTTAGAGTGTCAGCGCTTGCAAGCCCGAATTCGACATCTTAAACAAACCTTCTATGCTAAGGGTAATAAAGCAGACAGGCTACTGGCTAATAAATTGAGACAGCATACAGCTGCGGCGCAAATCCCGTATATCAAGACATCCGCAGGCACAGTTCAACTTCCCTCAGACATAGGTAACGCTTTCACTAGCTATTACTCATCTTTGTATAATCTAGAAAACCACACTGCGGATACCCCTCCCTTGGCATCTCTAGTCCAGAAGTTCTTGGACGCCCTATCCCTGCCCACCCTGTCGGAGGAACAAAAAACTTTCTTAGATTCCCCCTTTAGCCCAAAAGAAATTAGAGATACCATCAATTCGCTAAAAAATCACAAAGCCCCTGGTCCAGATGGTTATAACGCCCTCTTCTACAAAACATTTCTCCCATTGCTTTCACCTCTACTTACTAGACTGTTCTCACTAGCCAGACATAACAGCGTATTCCCTGCCGAATTTCTGGAAGCTACCATAATTACTATACCTAAGCCTGGTAAAACTCCAAACATGTGTGAAAACTTTCGCCCTATTTCATTAATCAATACAGATATGAAAATCTTTGCTAAGCTCTTGGCCACCAGGCTTAACCATATTCTCCCCTCCTTAATTAACTGGGACCAGGTTGGCTTTACTCCAGGTAGAGAAGGACCAGACAATACCAGGCGAATACTTAATATACATTTAGAAGCTAAGAGAACGGGTTTCCCGTGTACAACCCTGGCCCTTGACGCGGAAAAAGGCTTTGACAGGGTGGGCTGGACTTATATGTTCGGTTGCTGCACTATACTCTGCGCCCTCGGCCTCAGTCAGGGGTTTGGGTTTTCACTCGTCAGCTTTCCCTATTCCCAACGGGACCAGACAGGGCTGTCCACTGTCCCCTCTTATCTTCACCCTGATCATGGAACCCTTGGCGGAGTCTATTCGAATAAATCCGGATATTAAGGGAGTTGAGGTTGCAGGTATTTCTCAGAAGACCGCCTTATTTGCAGACGATTTGACCATTTTCTTAGGAGATCCGTCAGGTTCTCTCCCTGCCCTCTTCTCATTGCTTGAGAGCTTTGGCAGTATTAGCTTTTATAAGCTTAATATTAACAAAACAGATGCCTATGTTATGAACTTAGCTGATAGTGAATTCGCAAAACTGAAACAGATGTACCCATTTAATTGGTCTAAACATAAGATCAAACATTTGGGTGTCTATTTGTCTAGCAATATTTCCACCGTAATAGAAGCTAATTTTTACCCCCTTCTGCATCAATTTCAAAACTGTGCTGAACAATGGAACGTCCCTTGCATATCCTGGCTGGGCAGGATTGCCGCGTTCAAGATGGCCCTACTTCCCAAGCTCACCTACTTGTTTCGTGCCCTTCCCATCCCTATCCCCAAATCCCTCATTGGTAATTTCAAGCTACATGTAATAGATTTGTTTGGAGAGGCAAACATCCCAGGATGGCCACAAGAATTATGCAGCAACCGCTTTTAAGTGGAGGCTCAGGCGCCCCCAACTTAATATATTACCACGAGGCCGCTAGATTGTCTCATATTCTTGCCTGGAATGATAAAGCTTCTCAGAGCAAATGGAAAATTCTGGAACAGGCAACTTTGCCTGATCCCCTCCTTCTATTAGACCTTATATGGTTACCAAAACACATTAGGGCCTACTATAAGATCCAAAATTCAATTATATTGCATGCACTCCGCTTTTGGGATAGAATTCACTCCTTACCACAGATAGCTCCTCATCCGTCGCCTATTCATTCCTTTTCAGGTTTACTTCTGGCTCTTCGAGACTCTCACCCTTCCCTTTGGGAAGATCACGGTATAATTTGTATTGCTGACCTATTTCCCGAAGGTCGCCTGATATCGCTAGCACAATTTAGCTCCACTCATAATCCCCCCCTCTCTTGCGCTTCAAATTCTGGAGAGTGCGAAGCCTCCTAAAATCTTGGGGTTTCTTGAATTCCCCATTAAGAGAACCAACTGCTTGGGAGAAAAGATGGATGGCAGGTATTGAAGTCCCGCATGCGCTTGCAACCTCATGTAAGGACCTGTTGAACCCCCCAATTTTTAATAAGTCAGCTTACATCACTGCGTGGGAGAGATCCCTTCATTTTAGTGCTGGGCAGGATGAATGGTCCAAGGCCATTTCGCTTACCAGACAGGCCTTACATTGTATAACTCTGTTAGAACTTTACATCAAAGTATGTTCCCAATGGCACCTCACCCCCCTCAGGCTTTTCAAAATTTCACCGGTTTATTCCCCCCTATGCTTGAGAGCATGCGGGTTTGTAGGTACGCCTTCTCATATATGGTGGGAGTGCCCCGCATTAAAACCCTTCTGGCATGAGATTGTGCGCAGGCTAGAGATCTTAGACCCTTCCTTAGAGACCTCCCCGCAGGCCTAATTTTTACCCCCTTCTGCATCAATTTCAAAACTGTGCTGAACAATGGAACGTCCCTTGCATATCCTGGCTGGGCAGGATTGCCGCGTTCAAGATGGCCCTACTTCCCAAGCTCACCTACTTGTTTCGTGCCCTTCCCATCCCTATCCCCAAATCCCTCATTGGTAATTTCAAGCTACATGTAATAGATTTGTTTGGAGAGGCAAACATCCCAGGATGGCCACAAGAATTATGCAGCAACCGCTTTTAAGTGGAGGCTCAGGCGCCCCCAACTTAATATATTACCACGAGGCCGCTAGATTGTCTCATATTCTTGCCTGGAATGATAAAGCTTCTCAGAGCAAATGGAAAATTCTGGAACAGGCAACTTTGCCTGATCCCCTCCTTCTATTAGACCTTATATGGTTACCAAAACACATTAGGGCCTACTATAAGATCCAAAATTCAATTATATTGCATGCACTCCGCTTTTGGGATAGAATTCACTCCTTACCACAGATAGCTCCTCATCCGTCGCCTATTCATTCCTTTTCAGGTTTACTTCTGGCTCTTCGAGACTCTCACCCTTCCCTTTGGGAAGATCACGGTATAATTTGTATTGCTGACCTATTTCCCGAAGGTCGCCTGATATCGCTAGCACAATTTAGCTCCACTCATAATCCCCCCCTCTCTTGCGCTTCAAATTCTGGAGAGTGCGAAGCCTCCTAAAATCTTGGGGTTTCTTGAATTCCCCATTAAGAGAACCAACTGCTTGGGAGAAAAGATGGATGGCAGGTATTGAAGTCCCGCATGCGCTTGCAACCTCATGTAAGGACCTGTTGAACCCCCCAATTTTTAATAAGTCAGCTTACATCACTGCGTGGGAGAGATCCCTTCATTTTAGTGCTGGGCAGGATGAATGGTCCAAGGCCATTTCGCTTACCAGACAGGCCTTACATTGTATAACTCTGTTAGAACTTTACATCAAAGTATGTTCCCAATGGCACCTCACCCCCCTCAGGCTTTTCAAAATTTCACCGGTTTATTCCCCCCTATGCTTGAGAGCATGCGGGTTTGTAGGTACGCCTTCTCATATATGGTGGGAGTGCCCCGCATTAAAACCCTTCTGGCATGAGATTGTGCGCAGGCTAGAGATCTTAGACCCTTCCTTAGAGACCTCCCCGCAGGCCTTATTATTTCACCTCCACATTAAAACGTTAACAAACACTGGGGAATTCCTCAGCGTGCATTTGCTTATGGCAGCGAAATTGTCAATAGCTAGATTATGGAAACAAAAAACCTCTCCAGTGTGGAGCGAGGTCACTAAGATAATGACATATCTTGAGTTTATGGAGCTCCCGATCTTTACACAGAACAACAAAGCCCTTCTACACTCGCAGATTTGGGATCAATGGAAGTCACTCAGATAATAACTTACCAGATATAGCCCCTTGATCCCCCCCCCCCCTCTATAGGCTCTCAGTAATACTGCAGCCTGCTCCCGGCCTTCTCCCTTCCCCTCCTTTTTTTCTTCCCTCTTTTCCCCTCCCCGATCCCCTTCCTCCCTCTTCCCTCTCCCCCTTTTTTTTTTTTTCTCCTCCTCCCCCCTCCTTGAACCATGGTATCCGACCGTCACAGCTTGCTCTCTGGATTTATTTATTCCTCTACTTCTAGTTGGATATATTTTTGCCCATGTTTCTCACCATTGCTGATACCTCATAATTTATTGTAATAATTCATATATTTTCTTCACAGTTTACTGGAATGGACTGAGTACTTAATAATTGTTTCTCTGAACTTTAGCACCAGTACACTCTGTTTATATATGCAATATATGGTTCACCTTGTTATGCAAAGTGTCTTCTTACCCTGTATTTTGTACACCTGTTTGTACTATAATGTCCATCTTTCAATAAAAATTATATATTAAAAAAAAAAAAAAAAGAAGTGGCGTGTATTATTTTGTCCAGGCTAGTAGCTGAGCCCTGAATAAATATACAGGGAGTGCAAAATTATTAGGCAAATGAGTATTTTGACCACATCATCCTCTTTATGCATGTTGTCTTACTCCAAGCTGTATAGGCTCGAAAGCCTACTACCAATTAAGCATATTAGGTGATGTGCATCTCTGTAATGAGAAGGGGTGTGGTCTAATGACATCAACACCCTATATCAGGTGTGCATAATTATTAGGCAACTTCCTTTCCTTTGGCAAAATGGGTCAAAAGAAGGACTTGACAGGCTCAGAAATGTCAAAAATAGTGAGATATCTTGCAGAGGGATGCAGCACTCTTAAAATTGCAAAGCTTCTGAAGCGTGATCATCGAACAATCAAGCGTTTCATACAAAATAGTCAACAGGGTCGCAAGAAGCGTGTGGAAAAACCAAGGCGCAAAATAACTGCCCATGAACTGAGAAAAGTCAAGCGTGCAGCTGCCAAGATGCCACTTGCCACCAGTTTGGCCATATTTCAGAGCTGCAACCTCACTGGAGTGCCCAAAAGCACAAGGTGTGCAATACTCAGACATGGCCAAGATAAGAAAGGCTGAAAGACGACCACCACTGAACAAGACACACAAGCTGAAACGTCAAGACTGGGCCAAGAAATATCTCAAGACTGATTTTTCTAAGGTTTTATGGACTGATGAAATGAGAGTGAGTCTTGATGGGCCAGATGGATGGGCCCATGGCTGGATTGGTAAAGGGCAGAGAGCTCCAGTCCGACTCAGACGCCAGCAAGGTGGAGGTGGAGTACTGGTTTGGGCTGGTATCATCAAAGATGAGCTTGTGGGGCCTTTTCGGGTTGAGGATGGAGTCAAGCTCAACTCCCAGTCCTACTGCCAGTTTCTGGAAGACACCTTCTTCAAGCAGTGGTATAGGAAGAAGTCTGCATCCTTCAAGAAAAACATGATTTTCATGCAGGACAATGCTCCATCACACGCGTCCAAGTACTCCACAGCGTGGCTGGCAAGAAAGGGTATAAAAGAAGAAAATCTAATGACATGGCCTCCTTGTTCACCTGATCTGAAGCCCATTGAGAACCTGTGGTCCATCATCAAATGTGAGATTTACAAGGAGGGAAAACAGTACACCTCTCTGAACAGTGTCTGGGAGGCTGTGGTTGCTGCTGCACGCAATGTTGATGGTGAACAGATCAAAACACTGATAGAATCCATGGATGGCAGGCTTTTGAGTGTCCTTGCAAAGAAAGGTGGCTATATTGGTCACTGATTTGTTTTTGTTTTGTTTTTGAATGTCAGAAATGTATATTTGTGAATGTTGAAATGTTATATTGGTTTCACTGGTAAAAATAAATAATTGAAATGGGTATATATTTGTTTTTTGTTAAGTTGCCTAATAATTATGCACAGTAATAGTCACCTGCACACACAGATATCCCCCTAAAATAGCTATACCTAAAAACAAACTAAAAACTACTTCCAAAACTATTCAGCTTTGATATTAATGAGTTTTTTGGGTTCATTGAGAACATGGTTGTTGTTCAATAATAAAATTAATCCTCAAAAATACAACTTGCCTAATAATTCTGCACTCCCTGTATATATATATATATATATATATATATATATATATATATATATATATATACAGCAGCAAAAAGAGCGCACTCCAATGGGAATCCTTTCATCAATATTGATGAAAGGATTCCCATTGGAATGCGCTCTTTTTGCTGCTGTTTATACATAGTTCTGCTGTACCCTGGGCTGTTGCTTTTGGAAGTCTGGAGTGCGATCTGTTTGGACACTTTATATATATATAGATAGATAGATAGATAGATAGATAGATATACACATATATATATATATATATATATACACACATATTTTCTTTCATTGGTGTGGTATCATACGTAATTGTTTGCCAATACTTAAGAGCGATGCCAAATTGAATACAATAATTTCTAATGCTTGCAATTTCTCTGCCCGCAAGGCAAAAACCTTAAGAAACATTTTATCCCCGTCAATGCTGCCACGAGTTAAATCTAATTCCTGGTTCCTGTCGTGCCGCGCCATTGCTAGGGGCGCGGCTTCTTCCCCATGCTCGTTGCCTAGGGCTGTGTCGGCTCTGGATGCGTGCGGCACTGACGTCATCGCCGCATGCTCCTGATGCTGGCTGGTCCTGTGGCGCCAATCCTCTGCCTATTTAAACGGGTAGCAGACGATCTGTCACTGCCCAAGTATAGTTACTACTTCTTGTGCTCCTGGGAGTGACAGATTGTCTGCTGAACTGATATTTTGTTGCTGAATCCTTGCCTGTCTAACTACGCTACTTGGTTAACCCCTAAACTGCTGGACTGATACTTTGTTGCTGAAACCTTGCCTGTCTGCCTGTCTTACTATGCTACCTGGTTAACCCCTAAACTGCTGGACTGATACTTTGTTGCTGAAACCTTGCCTGTCTTACTACTCTACCTGGTTAACCCCTTATCTGCTGGACTGATCCTTGTTACTGAACCCTGCCTGTCTCACTACGCTGCTTGGTTATTCCCTAACTTGCTGGACTGACTTCTTGTTGCTGAACCCTGCTTGTCTCACTTCGCCACCTGGTTAACCCCTTGATTACTGGCCTGACTTTCTGTTGCCGGATCCTGTCTGCCTATTTGCCTTGTGCTGTCCAGCCTGTGGTGAGTGCCGCTCTCCTCATTTGCCTGATACTCTCTGCTCTGGGATATTCCCTATCTTTCCGGCTCGATGCCGGGATAACAAGACTACTGGCCGAGTTTGGTCTGATAGAGGAGTATCCCACGAGTCTTACAGTTCCCTAGAAGAACAGGTTGCAATAGATTAAATAGAGAGACAAGTTCATCTCAACCTCTACTGGACAAGAATATAACTACTTTTTAATATAACATGTAATACCACACATGTCATATATTTATCAACGTGTCAATGATGTACAAAACAGTATGTTGGATGCACCAAACATGCCCTACGGGACAGGGTTCTCCCTCTAGACCTGTTTTTATATGCCCATAAAGAGTGAAGATTGAGCAGTGCTTAATTACAAGCAGGAACGATACCAGGATTACAATTGTTTTTTGTCACTATTTATTTCCCTTATCACAACTGGGAAAAAAAGACATTAACAAAAAGACGTTTTGTTTCTCTTGGGACTTATCAACACAGCATTCAGGAAAACAATACTTGTTTTGTTTTTCTTCCCTTGATCATATACTCTGTATAACTTTTGTGTATTTATTTATACTTTGCCTTGAAAAAGCCATTTTCTACATATTGATTACTCTATAACTTTAAGAGGTAAAATCCAACAGGTGTATGTAATTAATGTATTATCTTTACCTGGGATAGAGCACTAGACATGCCAGTGAATAAGGGCTGAGGGTTAGCCCGAAACATGTTTGGTGTTTTGCTCTAACCAGGGTTTTAGGCCTTTACCTTGGATCCATTTGTTTTTATGGCTTTTTGCTTTTAATATGTTTGGAATAAAGATTTTTTCAATTTTTACATGAGTGAGTTTCAACTGTGATCTGGAGATGCAGGATTACAAAGTATATATACACTCACCGGCCACTTTATTAGGTACAGCTGTTCAATTGCTTGGTAACACAAATTGCTAATCAGCCAACCACATAACAGCAACTAAATGCATTTAGGCATCTAGACATGGTGAAGACGACTTGCTGAAGTTCAAACCAAGCATCAGAATAGGGAAGAAAGGGTATTTAAGTGACTTTGAACGTGGCATGGTTGTTGGTGCCAGATGGGCTGGTCTGAGTATTTCAAAAACAGCTGATCTACTGGGATTTTCACACACAACCATCTCTAGGGTTTACAGAGAATGGTCAGAAAAAGAGAAAATATCCAGTGAGCGGAAGTTGTTTAGACAACAATGCCTTGTTGATGTCAGAGGTCAGAGGAGAATTGGCAGACTGGTTCGAGATGATAGAAAGGCAACAGTAACTCAAAATAATCACTTGTTACAACATAGGTATGCAGAATACCATCTCTGAACGCACACAACACGTTGAAACTTGAAGCAGATGGGCTACAGCAGCAGAAGACCACACTGGGTGCCACTCCTGTCAGCTAAGAACAGGAAACTGAGGCTACAATTCGCACAGGTTCACCAAAATTGGACAATAGAAGATTGGAAAAACATTGCCTGGTCTGATGAATCTCAATTTCAGCTGCGACATTCAGATAGTAGGGTCAGAATTTGGCATAAACAACATGAAAGCATGGACCATTCTGCCTTGTATCAACAGTTTAGGCTGCTGGTGGTGGTGTAATGGTGTGGGGGATATTTTCTTGGCATATTTTGGGCCCCTTAGTACCAATAAAGGTTTGTTTAAATGCCACAGCCTACCCGAGTATTGTTGCTGACCATGTCCATCCCTTTATGACTCCAGTGTGCCCATCTTCTGATGGCTACTTCCAGCAAATAATGCACCATGTCACAAAGCTCAAATCATTTCAAACTGGTTTCTGGAACATGACTATGAGATCACTGTACTCCAATGACCTCCAGTCACCAGATCTCAATCCAATAGAGCACCGTTGGGATGTGGGGAACGGGAGATTAGCATCATGGATGTGCAGCCGACAAATCTGCAGCAACTGCGTGATGCTATCATGTCAATATGGACCAAAATCTCTGATTAATGTTTTCAACACAATGTTGAATCTATGCCATTAAGAATTAAGGCATAGATTCAACATAGCCAGGTGTACCTAATAAAGTGGCCAGTGAGTATATATATATATATATATATATATATATATATATATATATATATATATATATATATATATATATAAATATATATATATATTTATATATATATATATATATATATATATATATATATATATATATATATATATATATATATAGTTCTTTGATCTAAACACCTTTATTCCCAATGGCTTAAATAAAGATTTTGAATCGCATCATTCTTTAGAAAAACATTCTCCTCTGGTTATAATCACTCAATACCTTTGACATATTTCATAAATTCTAATAGCCTAGAGGGCTATAACAGTAACTTAATAATATTTTTTCAAAATCTTGAGGATATTGGTTTGATTCTAGGCAGATGCCTTTTTATAATTTTTTCTGTATAACATAAGAAATTGCTAACATTAGTAAGGAGTCTACAGCTTTAGAACTATTCTGTTAGCTCAGGATGCTAAGACATAGATTTAGCTTTTTTTAGAGCCTTTAAGATAGAGGTTCGTTTCCCATATAGGCCTCAAAATATACAATGTTTTATTTAATGTTTAATTTAATGTTTTCTGTTTGTTAATTATGTATAAATGTACTGAATTTGATAATATGCCCATTACATATATTTCTGCTATATGGCAAATTATTTCTCTTAATTGAAATAATAAGACATGAGGACTCTGTCTAACACTTGTATAAGAATCCAGGACCCAATCAGAAGTGGAGTTACCACTATAAAAGGTTACCAGGACCATCTTGAAATCATCCTCAAAAAAGCCAAGCTGTGATTGGCAAAACGTAGGTTGGAGCATAGTGACATCACAAAAGGGGTGGAGCCTTGTTCCTTATTGGACTTACACAGCATTCATTGGACATATTGATACACACAGTCTTTTGCTTGCAGTAGTCTATGATTGGGACAGTCTCGTTTTGTATGCCTTGTGACTTGTTCTTAAATAAATTGTTATACTTTTTAACCACGTCTGATCTATTCTTTGGAGCTGGAACATCATTCTTTGCCTTGCCTCCTATTAGGAGCTTCCTGTGCATGTATATCTAGAGCTTGATTTTGAAGCTCTAGACAATGTGAGTACCGTTTCTGGTTTTTCTGCAATTTTCATATAACCACAGAACTTCACTATATGTGTTTCCTTTTTCCCCTGAGGTTCACCTGCTGAGCATTACCACCGTGATTACCTGAGACATTTATCCTTTTTAGTGCACTATCACATTTGTTTTTGCGTTTTGATATATATATATATATATATATACTAGTCCTAAAGCCCGTTCAAACGGGCCATTTTTTGCAGTACAGCGGTCCCACCTCTTGCGCTCTCTCCCTCCCCCTCTCTTTTGCTCTCTCTCTCTCCCCCTCTCTTTTGAGCTTTCTCTCTCCCCCCTCTCTTTTGAGCTCTCTCTCTCCCCCCTCTCTTTTGCGCTCTCTCTCTCTCCCTCTCTCTTTTGCGCTCTCTCTCTCCCCCCTCTCTTTTGCGTTCTCTCTCCCCCCTCTTTTTTGAGCTCTCTCCCCATCTCTTTTGCGCTCTCTCTCTCCCCCTCTCTTTTGTGCTCTCTCTCTCCCCCTCTCTTTTGCGCTCTCTCCCCCCTCTCTTTTGTGCTCTCTCTCTCCCCCCTCTCTTTTGCGCTCTCTCTCTCCCCCTCTCTTTTGTGCTCTCTCTCTCTTCCTCTCTTTTGCGCTCTCTCTCTCCCCCTCTCTTTTGCACTCTCTCTCTACCCCCCTCTTTTGCGCTCTCTCCCGCTCTCTTTTGCGCTCTCTCTCTCCCCCTCTCTTTTGCGCTATCTCTCTCCCCCATCTCTTTTGCGCTCTCTCCCCCCTCTCTCCCCTGTCTTTTGTGCTCTCTCTCCCCTCTCTTTTGCGCTCTCTCTCCCACCCTTTCTTTTGTGCTCTCTCTCCCCCTCTTTTGCGCTCTCTCTCCCCCTCTCTTTTGCGCTCTCTCACCCCCTCTCTTTTGCTCTCTCTCACCCTCTCTTTTGTGCTCTCTCTCCACCCCTCTCTTTTGCGCTCTCTCCACCCTCTCTTTTGCGCTCTCTCCCCCCTCTCTTTTGTGCTCTTCCCCCCCTCTCTTTTGCGCTCTTCCCCCTCTCTTTTGTGCTCTCTCTCTCCCCCCTCTTTTGCGCTCTCTCTTCTCCCCTCTCTTTTGCGCTTTCTCTCCCCCCCTCTCTTTTGCTGTCTCTCTCCCCCCTCTCTTTTGCTGTCTCTCTCCCCCCTCTCTTTTGCTGTCTCTCCCCCCTCTCTTTTGCTGTCTCTCCCCCCCTCTCTTTTGCTGTCTCTCTCCCCCTCTCTCTTTTGCTGTCTCTCTCCCCCTCTCTCTTTTGCCGTCTCTCTCCATCTCTCTCTTTTGCTGTCTCTCTCCCCCCTCTCTTTTGCTGTCTCTCTCCCCCTCTCTTTTGCGCTCTCTCTCTCCCCCTCTCTTTTCTGCTCTCTCTCCCCCTCTCTTTTGTGCTCGCTCTCCCCCTCTCTTTTGCGCTCTCTCCCCCATCCCTTTTGCTGTCTCTCCCCCCCTCTCTTTTGCTGTCTCTCTCCCCCTCTCTCTTTTGTGCTCTCTCTCCCCCTCTCTTTTGCTCTCTCTCTCTCCCCCTCTCTTTTGCGCTCTCTCTCCCCCTCTCTTTTGCGCTCTCTCCCTCCCCCATCTCTTTTGCACTCTCTCCCTCTCTCCCCATCTCTTTTGCGCTCTCTCCCCCCTCTCTCTCCCCTCTCTTTTGCACTCTCTCTCCCCCCTCTCTTTTGCGCTCTCTCTCCCCCCTCTCTTTTGCGTTCTCTCTCACCCCCCTCTCTTTTGCGCTCTCTCTCCACCCCTCTCTTTTGCACTCTCCCCCCCTCTCTTTTGCGCTCTCTCTCCCCCCTCTCTTTTGCGCTCTTCCCCCCCTCTCTTTTGCGCTCACTCTCTCCCCCCTCTTTTGCGCTCTCTCTTCCCCCCTCTCTTTTGCGCTCTCTCTCCCCCCTCTTTTGCGCTCTCTCTCCCCCCTCTCTTTTGCTGTCTCTCCCCCTCTCTCTTTTGCTGTCTCTCTCCCCTCTCTCTTTTGCTGTCTCTCTCCCCCCTCTCTTTTGTTGTCTCTCTCTCCCCCTGTCTTTTGCTGTCTCTCTCCCCATCTCTCTCTCCCCCCTCTCTATCTCTCTCCCCCCTCTCTATCTCTTTCCCCTCTCTCTAGCTCTCTCCCATCTTCCATCTATCGCCTGACCACGCCCCGTCACGCCCCTTCCCGTCCGGTCACGCCCACTTCTGCCACGGCGCAGATCTTCTGCTAGGGACTCAAAGGCCAGGTGTGTTTGTCCTTGTGCTGTCTCTACTGCGCATGACAGCTTCAGACAAATACACTTGGCCTTTTATTATATAGGATATATATATATATATATATATATATATATACATATACACACACACTCACAGATATTTCCTTTCATTGGTGTCAGTGGGTACATTAGTGTCAGTGTGCTGATATCACCTACTTACCTGGGGTGTCCAAGACTTCTTTCTTCTGCTCCTTGACCTACACTATCCTCCCACTGAACTGCCACTACATGCACACAATGCATGCACACCTGTGAAATAGCACTCTAACAGGCCTGCCCGGTAATCCTTAGTTGTGGAGTGGCAGGCCTGTGAGAGCGTGCAGCAGGGGCATGTCATGTCTCGGCCCACCAACAGGACCCTCATGGCCCAGTTCCGGTCCATTTTCAGCTGTTGAGAAACCGGATCTAAAATGATCTGCCAGGGCTACAAGGCTCACAGCGAGATGATTTAAAGGCTAATTTTACACCGTGAACTGTGTATCTTACTACAGGGTGAAACCTACATTTCTGTATGCAGTGCTAGATACAAATATAAAGCTATTGTGCTCAATAAAATAATTATTTCAAAAGCACATTGAATGTATAAATAAAATGAGAGAAGCGCTCAACCTGGGAATGAACAATAGCATAATAGCTTGTTCTATGGCTAGTTACCACCCTAGAAGCAGCCTCTTTTTGCTCAATATGTGCCTTTCACAGAGAAGAACTTTCCTGTAGCATATCAGTCTGATCCTGACCTAACAGTACAGTCCAGCCCCGAAATACCATGTTGAGCAAAAAGAGGCTGCTTCTTGGGTGGTAACTAGCCATAGAACAAGCTATTATGCTATTGTTCGTTTCCAGGTTGAGCGCTTCTCTCTTTTTATTTATGCAAATTATGACATTTTGGGAAGTCTCCCTAAGTGTGATGCGGGAATCCAGACGTGGACCGGTTGCTCAGTGTGCCTAGAGGGATATGGCTGCACCTCACTGACGAGGCCCAAAATAGGCCGAAACGTACGTCTGGGGTTTTGCTGTTTCTCTCGTTCAGAGAAGGATTGCCTGGTATTTCGGGGTTGGACTGTACTGTGAAGTCAGGATCAGACTGATATGCTTCAGGAAAGTTTTTCTCTGTGAATGGCACATGTTGAGCAAAAAGAGGCTGCTTCTTGGGTGGTAACTAGCCATAGAACAAGCTATTATGCTATTGTTCGTTCCCAGGTTGAGCGCTTCTCTCTTTTTATTTATGCACATTGAATGTATGTTTGCTACCCCAAACCTTATGTCTCTACACCGTCAACCTGTAGATTGTAAGCTCTTTATCGCATGGCTCTCCTCCTCATGTACTAGTTTTGTTTAGTCTGTTATGTATTTGTATCTTATCACAAACATTTTCATTGTATACCCCTTTCTCTGTACCCATCACTATGGACATTGGCAGCATTATACAAATAAATAATAATAATAATATGTTGTAAAACTCAGAATCGTACCTGGCATAAAAAAACTTTAATACATGAATGCATCCAAATAGGTGTTTAAAAACTCATCCTTAAATTACCCAGTAAAAAAAAAAAACATATTAAAAGACTGCTAAATACAGTAGAATTGCATAATTAACAAGTACACAATAAAAATAAATTGCAATAGCACCTACTCTGAATTTCAAATAAGCAGTAGTTTTTTTTATGGCAAATTTATTTTTTTCTCCAATTTTCCGCCCCTCTGTATCATGTAACAGACATCAGCCAATCACAGACTGGTATATATATATACCCTGTGAACTTGTGCACATGCTCAGTAGGAGCTTGTTCCCTAAAAAGTGTGAATATAAAAAGACTGTGCAAAATGTAATAATGGAAGTCAATTGGAAAGTGTTTTAAAACTGAATGCTCTATTTGAATCATAAAAGTTTATTTTGACTTCAGTGTCCCTTTAAATATAGATGGTAAAACTCGTATTTAAGGTAATTTCCGAAAAACTAAATTGAAATTGTAAACAAAATGTCAAAAATTTTAATAATTCCATATATTTTATTGTATAATGAGATATAATTAGAGGGCATTAGTTCATGTGTGCCATATAGACCACATTGTGCTCACGCCTGTGGAGTTACTTATGAGAGGGCACTGATTGGCTAAATGCAGTCTGTCAAAAGAACTGAAATAAGGGGACAGTCAATAAAGGGCTTAGATACAAGGTAATTACAGAGGTATAAAGTAAATTGATATAACTGTATTGGTTATGCAAAACTGGCGAATAGGAAATAAAGGGCTTATCTATCTTTTTAATCAATAAAAATTGTGGAGTAGAGCTTTTTGAGACCAGAAGTAAACCTCTATCATTAACAATATAGCACAGAACTACATAGAAATCTACCACTTCTGCAACATTGGCTTAGCGCTCACAATATCCGACATTAATTTTCCTGTAGTCTATTATGTGAGATATTTAATGCACCCACACTATCCATCATGCAGATGTTAGTGAGCCATTGACTAGCACTTGTGTACCAAAAATAACTTTAGACTTACAATATTAGTGCAAATATATAAGCGCTATTGATTACACTCAAGCGATGTTAACACACAACAGCACTAATATTTTTACGTTCCATTTGTAATAGGTCATGTGTACAAAGAGCACTTGTTTAAAAATGATATTAAAGGGGCAGTCAACTCAAAAAGTTTTATTGTTTTAAAAGACAGATAATCCCTTTATTAGCCATTCCCCAGTTTTGTACAGAATACACGTTTATATTAATACACTTTTTACCTATATGATTACCTTATCTAAGCATCTTCTGACTGCTTCCTGATCATATGACTTTATCTATTGACTTGCATTTAAGCCAATTAGTGCTGTGTTGTTAGAATCCACGGGCGTCAGCACAATGTTATCTATATGGCTCACATGAACTAGAACTCCCCTGTTGTGAAAAGCAAATACAAAAGCATGTGATCATGGGGCTGTCTTTAGGGACTTAGAAACAGACAGAAATGTAGAGGTTTAAAAGCTATAAAGTATGTTAATATAAATATGTTTTTGTGCAAAGCTTGGGAATGGGTAGCAAAGGCATTATCTATCTTTTGAAACAATAAAAAATGTTGTGTTGACTATCCCTTTAAAGGCACTGAGCGATGTTTGTTCATTTGTTTTTAAGTTAGAATGTTCCTTTAAATTCATTTTAGTGTATTTATAACACCTTTATTATTTCTTTTTATCTTACTTATTTTGGGTAGCTCTTGAGACATGAAAGGTGAAATTGCTCCAATGATAGCACAATTGCTAGAAAGAATTATTGCTACTGGGGCAACCTGTCACATTCAATAGTATGTTTTGCATTTTATATTAGGCAATGCTCAAATCGTGTCACATATCAGACTCTTACGGACAGAGAAAGTAAGATGTAACTTCAAGCTTTGTGACTGTAGGTAAATAAAATATGACAAAACACCAAGGTGCCCGTTTACCAATGATTTACGGCCCTTTATATTATAAAGCTGAACACTGCTTCTGTGAGGGTAACGGGAGACTAACTCATTTATCATGCAGCCACTGCCACAATTTCTGTGCTTTTGCAATCGTGGTTCTTACAGAGCACATACAGATAGACTGATAACAACTATATCTAATAATAAGACTTCATTTTAATTAAATGCATTTAATGAAACTGTATTTTAAAAAAAAATCTATTTTTAACAATAATTTTTATGATTTACATAAAAAGCCTCTTTTTTTTTTCTTTTTTTTTTTTTAACAAAATCATTAAAAAAATGTATTTGGATTTAAAAAAGGCATTGGGGCTCATTTATCAAGCTCTGGATAACGCTGTCCGCCTACCCGATTGAGTTTATTGACACCTCCCTGTGCAATGCTGAATACTTATAGCATTCAGCGAGGTCTGGCGGACCTGATCCGCACTGTCGGATCAGGTCCGCCAGACCTTTGATAAATATCCCCCATTGAATGGATCCACATGTATGTATGTATGTAAGCAACATAATGCTGAACACATTTGCTTTTTATATTTTACTCCTATTATCAATTTTTCTTCCTTCTCTTGGTATCTTTATTTGAAAAGCAGGAATGTAAGCTTAGAAGCCGACCCATTTTTGGTTCAGGACCTGGGTAGCACTTGCTGATTGGTGGCTAAATATAGCCACCAATCACTAAGCGTTACCCAGGGTGCTGAACTAAAAATGGCCCAGCTCCTAGCTTACATTCATGCTTTTTCAAATAAAGATACCAAGAAAACGAAGAAAAATTTATAATAGGTGTAGAATAGAAAGTTACTTAAAATTGCATGCTTTGTCTGAATCATGAAAGAAAAAACGTTGGGCTTCATATCCCTTTAAGTTTTGTTTTGTCTTGTTTTTTTGTTTTTTCAAACTGAATGTACATGTGTTGAATAAACCAACTTTTTATATTAGACTTGTCCCTGGCAATGGAGTCCCAGGACTCAGTTGTTAAATTGACATCAAACCCAAATTTTTTCTTTCAAGATTCAGACATAGCATATCATTTTAAACAACTTTTACATTTATTTCTGTTATCAAATTTTCTTTGTTCTCTTGGTATACTTTGCTGAAATGCAGGAAGGTAAGCTCAGGAGCGTGTGTCTGCAGCACTTAATTGCAGCAATTTTACAAGAGCACTAGATGGCAGCAGTTTTTCTGCCATATGGTACTCCAAACTTGGGCATCTATGTGTCTTTCAACAAAGGATACCATGAGAGCAAAGCAAATTTCATTATAGAAGTAAATTGGAAACTTTAAAAATTGCATGCTATGTCAGAATCATGAAAGAAAAAAATTGTTTTTCATGTCCCTTTAACAATCAAGCACTTCCTGTTAGTTTCAGTTCAGAACTTAAAGGGACATGAAACTCAAAAATGTCCGTTCATGGTTTAGATAGAGCATGCAATTTTAAACAGCTTTCGAACTTACTTCTATTATCTAATTTGCTTCATTCTCTTGGTATCCTCTGCTTAAAAGCATATCTAGATAGGCTCAGTAGCTGCTGATTGGTGGCTGCAAATAGATGCCTTGTTTGATTGGCTCAGCCATGAGCATTGATATTTCTTCAACAAAGCATATCTAAAGAATGAAGCAAATTAGATAATAGAAGTAAATTGAAATATTGTTTAAAATGGTATGCTTTATCTGAATCATAAAAGAAAAAAATTGGGTTTAGTGTCCTTTTAAATATAATATGAAATGTGCTTTAAACTATATTGTAGCAAACAAGAATTTGAAACCTATTTTGCATTATATGTGTATTGTGAATGCTTCAAGTGTGTGATTTATATGAAAGCAATCTGTTTCCTGTTATGGTATTAGTAGGTTATGTGCTGTGTGTTGCAATAAATACTTCTGTATAAGTGACACTGCCATATTTTTATGTAAAATATACATTAAAAGGTATTAATTAGCATATATTTCCAAAAATGTTATCATCTACCTGGTACTAGAACTGTCAGAGTTTCACTAAATGAAAACCTGAGAACCTATACATTTAAATATGCTGCATACAAATAGTCTGTGTAAGAGGTCTGATGATCTTGCATCTATTGTGCTTCACGCAATATCTCTGTAATATAGAAAAATATTGATCAATAGAGTATTATATTTCATATTTTCTTAAACTCTGGAAATCGCCAACTAGAGCAGTCAGTTTTATGTGTTTTATTAAATTCAAAATGTTTGACAATTCTGCTATAAAGTACAATCCTAGTTCACTCATGTGGCAAAAGAATATTTGTTATTCAAGAAGTTCCTAAAAGTAGATTAATGATTATGTGAAGCATGCAAAAGCAGGTATATCAAAACTTTAAGGGATGGTGAAGCAAACTATGTAACATATTTTGTCATCTGGTCATGACTGGCCTGTATTGTTGTTCTGAGTTTAAACTGTGTTATAATGAAAATAAATGGTTCCAGCATATCCAGACAAAGTGGTTGTAGAAGAACTGGTTCCACTATCACTGTCAAAATTCTAGTTTTCAGTTTAGCCCACTTCATTCATATTGAGAGAGGAATTTATATATTTAAGGGATTGTACTGACACCTTTTAAAAATAATAACAAAAAACCTCTGTCTTACAGGCATGAAGCACATTAGATACCTGCTCCTGCTGGTCTCACATTCACAGAATAGAGGAGGTTAATAAAAAAAATGGAAGCAGGAGTACTAATAAGTGATTGCCTTTAAGTAAGGCAAAAAGGGATATTAAGAAGAGCAAGAATGATATTTATAAAGTTTCTTAAGGTATATTCCCCGGTTCCTGTCCATTATGTATATTAGACAATTTAATATATTACATTTAACCATATTTTTATCTTCTCAAAGTCCTGGTTTTTGTTGTGCTTTCATTCCATGTTTCTGTATACAAATCTCTCTGAGGAATGATTCAGTTTACAGTGGAGTATATCCTCTGGGACATTAGGCTGTCTGGCTACACCCCATAAGAAAAAAAAAAGATATATATGATGATGGTATTATATATTGTAGACAGTCATGTCCCAGAGAAATAGGCCCTGACTTTGTTTGAATATGTGTACATTGTGGCAAAGGTCACCATTCGGGTGCTGATGGTTGAAGAGGTCTTGGGAAACTGGATTGAGGAGTAGAATAAGGTGGTAGTGCCAATCCCCATTCTTTAAATAGATCTAGGCCCTACTTAGGGGCAGTCACTGTGTGGATCGTACCCTCCTTGTTGATTTTTAACTTTGTGGGGTACCCGCATCTATATTTAATATTGTGCGTTCTCAGAGTCTGAGTTACAGACCTAAAAGTCCTCCTTTTTGTAATGTGTATGAAGACATCCGGATATATTGAAATAGATTGGAATTTTTCAGGCAAGTTTGGTCTGTTAGCCATTTCTCGCAGAATTCTCTCTTTATGGGTAAAGAAGTGAACCCTGGCCAGAACATCTCTAGGCTTGTTGTTTGAGATGTTTCTGAGGCTTGGCACATGATAGACAAGTGGTAGTGGCACAAGAAGGAAACCAGAAATATCAGATGTAGGTAAGAAGTGTAGACAAAGTTCTGTAATAAATCATTCAAGATCAGCTGTTAGAATATCTTCAGACACCCCTCTGAATCTCAGATTGTTCCACCGAGATCTATCTTCCACATCGGCTAACTTCAGTTCAAATTAGCAGGGCCAAGCTTTGAGAATAAGAGAGTAAATTTGAATAATCTATTGCTAGGTCTTCGTGTTTCCTCTCCAAAGCCTCTGTTCTCTCACCTATAGCAACAATATCTCTTCTTAACTCCACTGCACAGCCTTTGATTGCTTTAGTGAGTATATCTTGCATAAGGTTTGTGAGTTGAGTTAGGGTCTCTACTATATTAGAGGCCATGTTAACATTTGAGCCTACTTCTTGAGACTCTAACATCTCTTTATCACTAGAGGCACTTGTGGAGAGAAATTCTCAAGTGTAGGAAGTTCTCTGAAGTGATCTACAACAGTCTTATTAACTGACAATATGGACCTGGATTTCTTTTTGTTAGATTGAGACATATTATATCAGTAGGAGTAAGGAAAGGGCACTATCCACACAGGTTCCAGGACCATGGAAGATGCTGTATAGCTACCATTAAACATTACCTGAGTATAAGAAAATAAAAAGACCACCTAAGTGGGAGCATTCTTACTTAGGTCATCATGGCTACCAGCTTGTTGGAGAGATTTAACTAGTATAGTATAGATCTCTGATCAAAAAACACTACAAATCCAATTATGGGGTATGCATAGGGATGAGCGTTGCAGACAACAATCACTGATGTTTTAATTAAACAAGCACAAATTAAAAGTCACTTGTAGAGAGACTTTTACAAATAAACCCTCCAAAAAAGGAGATTATATCTTTAACCCAGACTCCTACAAACAATCCTTCTGTCTCTATTGTAGGTGTGAGTTATACATAACAGTTTGTGTCCCCCTCCAGGAGTTAGATGTTACAAACACTCACCCTCACTTGTGTTGGAAAGTCTCCCTCAGCCGTTACTTTCTTTATCTAGGTATGGTGGTAGGGTGAAAATGAGCCACACACAGGGAAGCGTAACTGTAAAAACGTATTTGCTGCTCGATCAAGCTGACTGCCTCTATACATCACTGATGAAGAAGCCAGGCAATATGGCGTTTTGTGCCACTTGTAAATCCTGCAGCAGGACAACACCAACAAATGTGCAACAGGCAGTGGAGCCTCTCTCTCACGTGAATCTTTCAGTACTGTACAGCAAGTTAATGTGATCTATTGTAGCACATGAAAAATGTATACTTATGGGAAAATTTATCAAGATAAATTCACAGCTTCAGAGATCTTGAAGACCATGCTTGCAAGAGTAAGTCTGCAACCACAAATCTAAGAAGCAGATTCTGCTCTTAGCATAGGTGGCAGAGATAAATCACCCTTACGTTCATTTGTTTGGGGTAATTAACAGGCCCTGTTCTCATGCAATTATTTGCCCAGATCAGGGGGGAAGGATTGAACAACAGAGCTCTTCTGCAGTCTTAAATTCTGCCAAGTGGAGATTGAAGGTGGAGAGGTTCTCTGTTTGAGAACTAGTCTGCCTACAGCTTTCCTGTTAGACATGCTAGTACCAGTCTAGGTATAATGATGAATAAGAAAAGCTCATCCTGCCTCCAGGTTCATGTGTTTTATATATTGTCACCACTGGGTTATTGATTATGTGTGAATATATTCATATACAGGGAGTGCAGAATTATTAGGCAAATGAGTATTTTGACCACATCATCCTCTTTATGCATGTTGTCTTACTCCAAGCTGTATAGGCTCGAAAGCCTACTACCAATTAAGCATATTAGGTGATGTGCATCTCTGTAATGAGAAGGGGTGTGGTCTAATGACATCAACACCCTATATCAGGTGTGCATAATTATTAGGCAACTTCCTTTCCTTTGGCAAAATGGGTCAAAAGAAGGACTTGACAGGCTCAGAAAAGTCAAAAATAGTGAGATATCTTGCAGAGGGATGCAGCACTCTTAAAATTGCAAAGCTTCTGAAGCGTGATCATCGAACAATCAAGCGTTTCATTCAAAATAGTCAACAGGGTCGCAAGAAGCGTGTGGAAAAACCAAGGCGCAAAATAACTGCCCATGAACTGAGAAAAGTCAAGCGTGCAGCTGCCAAGATGCCACTTGCCACCAGTTTGGCCATATTTCAGAGCTGCAACATCACTGGAGTGCCCAAAAGCACAAGGTGTGCAATACTCAGAGACATGGCCAAGGTAAGAAAGGCTGAAAGACGACCACCACTGAACAAGACACACAAGCTGAAACGTCAAGACTGGGCCAAGAAATATCTCAAGACTGATTTTTCTAAGGTTTTATGGACTGATGAAATGAGAGTGAGTCTTGATGGGCCAGATGGATGGGCCCGTGGCTGGATTGGTAAAGGGCAGAGAGCTCCAGTCCAACTCAGACGCCAGCAAGGTGGAGGTGGAGTACTGGTTTGGGCTGGTATCATCAAAGATGAGCTTGTGGGGCCTTTTCGGGTTGAGGATGGAGTCAAGCTCAACTCCCAGTCCTACTGCTAGTTTCTGGAAGACACCTTCTTCAAGCAGTGGTACAGGAAGAAGTCTGCATCCTTCAAGAAAAACATGATTTTCATGCAGGACAATGCTCCATCACACGCGTCCAAGTACTCCACAGCGTGGCTGGCAAGAAAGGGTATAAATGAAGAAAATCTAATGACATGGCCTGCTTGTTCACCTGATCTGAACCCCATTGAGAACCTGTGGTCCATCATCAAATGTGAGATTTACAAGGAGGGAAAACAGTACACCTCTCTGAACAGTGTCTGGGAGGCTGTGGTTGCTGCTGCACGCAATGTTGATGGTGAACAGATCAAAACACTGACAGAATCCATGGATGGCAGGCTTTTGAGTGTCCTTGCAAAGAAAGGTGGCTATATTGGTCACTGATTTGTTTTTGTTTTGTTTTTGAATGTCAGAAATGTATATTTGTGAATGTTGAGATGTTATATTGGTTTCACTGGTAAAAATAAATAATTGAAATGGGTATATATTTGTTTTTTGTTAAGTTGCCTAATAATTATGCACAGTATTAGTCACCTGCACACACAGATACCCCCCTAAAATAGCTATAACTAAAAACAAACTAAAAACTACTTCCAAAACTATTCAGCTTTGATATTAATGAGTTTTTTGGGTTCATTTAGAACATGGTTGTTGTTCAATAATAAAATTAATCCTCAAAAATACAACTTGCCTAATAATTCTGCACTCCCTGTAGATAGGTATGGATATATAAACACACACATAGATAGATAGATAGATAGATAGATAGATAGATAGATAAACAAATATTTAAAAATTTAAAAAAAAGCCTATGTGAAGAAAATTGGAATGTAAAGTAACTGCTCTTACTAAACAAACAAGAAAAATAATATATATACTACTTAAAGAGTATCAGACCCTTTTATACATTTTAAATGTTTCATGTACTGTGAAATTTTACAGGGACTATAGTATTGAACTCTATATTAACCAGTTTTACAAACCAAACTGTATTCACTGATAGAGGCATTTCCAACCATTTAATAAATGTATATACATTGCAACAAAGAGTGTTCTAATAAAATAGCATTTAGGTATAAAAGTTTTCCAGTGCTTTTCTAAAGGGCTTGGTAAATGTTTTCTTTTTATCAATTAATATTACATTTCCTTGTTTTGACTGTTATATTTTTAAGAAACAATTGGAAATAGTTAAAGTAACATGATACCCATATGCTAAATCAATTGAAAGTAATGCAGCATAACTTTGAAAAGCTGACAAGAAAATATCACCTGAACATCTCTCTGTAAAAAGGAAGATATTTTAATTTCTTCATTACAAGTTAGTAAGTGCTCGGTCAACAGTTATCCTTCAGGGACTGCCAGCTGAATGTTGCCAATCAGCTTCATAGGTGCTGGTGCCCGCTTGACTGTGATCTTATGAGATTTGACTGAAATCTCGAGAGATTTCATAATAAACTTCCCTAAACTCAGGAGGGAAATACCATGACACATGCCAGATGTCACTCCCTTGCCAATCATTGGACTAGCATCCTGATTGGCTGCTTAAAGTATCTATACAATTGGATGTGTTTTATATATTGTCACCACTGGGTTATTGATTATGTGTGAATATATTCATATAGATAGGTATGGATATATAAACACACACATAGATAGATGGATAGATAGATAGATAGATAGATAGATAAACAAATATTTAAAAATTTAAAAAAAGCCTATGTGAAGAAAATTGGAATGTAAAGTAACTGCTCTTACTAAACAAACAAATGATCTGCTATCAGCTAAAGCAAAGAGGCACCACTCCTTACTAAATCTTCTGGATCTATCTGCTGCTTTTGACACAGTTGACCATCCTCTCCTCTTAAATCCTACATTAATTTAGTATCCGATATACAGCCCTTTTCACTTTTTTACAGTTTTCTTTAACAGCATATCTTCTGATCCTTTGCCTTGCTCAGTAGGAGTACCATAAGGCTCTGTCTTGGGTCCCTTGCTTTATTCTATCTATATGTCCTGCCTTTGAAAACTTATATCTTCCTTTGGGTTCCAGTACAACTTATATGCTGACAATACCCACATTTATCTTTCCTCTCTTGATATCTCTCCCTCTTTACTAACCCAGGTTACTAACTGTCTATCTGCAATTTCCTTTTGGATGTCTTTGCACTACCTCCAACTCAATCTATCTAAACCTGAGCTGCTTCTTATTCCTCCCTCTCCGAGACATCCTACACCTGACATTTCTCTTACAGTTGGAGACTCTATTCTCAGCACTTCACCCCAGGTCCACTGTCTTGGTGTCACACTTGACTCTGAACTCGCTTTCACCCCACATATTCAAGCTCTTACAAAATCCTGCCATGTACATCTATGTAACATTGTCGAAATTTGACCTTTGCTTACTCGAGATCTACAAAAATACTAATTCAGTCGTCAATCCTGCACTGGTCTGATGTCTCCTGCTTTCCACTTCATTACTGTAATGCTCTTGGGATATTCCACTATCAGACCGAATTTGGCCAGTAGTCTTCTTATCCCAGCGTCGAGCCGCAATGATAGGGAATATCCCAGAGCAGAGAAAGTTCACAAGATGAGGTAAGCAGCACTCACCACAGGCAGGATAGTCTTCGGCGGTAACAGGCAGGGAATCAGAGAAAGGCAGTTCAGTAGTAAACCATCAGAAGGGTCAGGCAGGCAAGGTTTGGCAACTGTAAGGCAGTCCAAAGGAAAACCACTAGAGTGGTCAGGCAGGCAAGGTTTGGCAACAGAGAGGCAATCCAGAACAATAGGGGTTAATCAAGCAGAGTGGTCAGACAAGCAGACTTCAGCAGCAGTATATCAACCCAGCAATTTAGGGGTTAACAGGCAGAGTGATCAGACAAGTAGAGTTCAGCAGCAGTATGTCAATCCAGTAGTTTAGATGTTAACAGGCAGAGAGGTCAGACAAGCAGAGTTCAGCAGCAGTATATCAACCCAGCAATTTAGGGGTTAACAGGCAGAGTGATCAGACAAGCAGAGTTCAGCAGCAGTATGTCAATCCAGTAGTTTAGGGGTTAACAGGCAGAGTCGTCAGACAAGCAGAGTTCAGCAGAAGTATGTCAATCCAGTAATCAGCAATCTATCACACCTAGGAGCACACAAAGTAACACCTACACTTGTGGAGTGATATATTGCTGAATGGCAACTTACATAGGCGCAGGATTTGCGCCACAGGGGATCCCAACCAGCATCAGAGCAGAGAGTGTGCGGCGATGACGTCAGTGTCGCACGCAACAGGAGCCGACACAGCCTCTGACAACGAGCAGGGAAGGAGGCGCCACATCCCTAGCAACGGCTAGTGCGGCTCGGCATGACAACTACACCTCATTTTGTTTGTATAAGGGATATACTATGATGATGTTTATTTATTTAAGTTCTTCATCCTTTCATGTTACTTGTTAAAATTTAAAGTAATTACTTAAAGGGACAGTCTACTCCAAAATAAACTTTCAAGATTCAGATAGGGCATGTAATTTTAAAAAAATTTCCAATTTACTTTTATCACCAATTTTGCTTTGTTCTCTTGGTATTCTTAGTTGAAATCTAAACTTAGGAGGTTCATATGCTAATTTCTAAGCCCTTGAAGGCCGCCTCTTCTCTCAGGGCATTTTGACAGTTTTCACCACTAGAGGGTCTTAGTTCATGTGTGTTATATAGATAACACTGTGCTCACATGCGTGGAGTTCCTATGAGCCAGCACTGATTGGCTAAAATGCATGTCTGTCAAAAGAACTGAAAAAAGGGGGCAGTTTGCAGAGGCATAGATACAAGATAATCACAGAGTTAAAAGGTGTATTTATATAACTGTGTTGGTTAAGCAAAACTATGGAATGGGTAATAAAGGGATTATCTATCTTTTAGAGCAATAAAAATTATGGTGTAGACTGTCCCTTTAAATGATAGAAAAATCATTATATAATAGACCTGTAATACACACCTGTATTGTATGCCTCTTGCTGTGCTTGTTTAAAGCAGTATATGTTTGACAGTATTGAGGTCACATTGTCTGTACAAGAAATGGCCTGTTTGTACATTATCAATCCTTCAATAAAAGAAATTAAAAAAAAAAAATAATAATTCCCTGAATTTGTAATGCATTCCGCAATCAACTTCACAATGACCTTCCCAAATACCGGCTCTATCCACCAATGTGTCATGAATGCTTCAGC
Organism: Bombina bombina; assembly: GCF_027579735.1. Lineage (NCBI taxonomy): Eukaryota > Metazoa > Chordata > Amphibia > Anura > Bombinatoridae > Bombina > Bombina bombina. The sequence goes on from NC_069502.1 coordinate 989,076,033, forward strand.
TAGACTCATCCACCTAAGTCACCAATCTGCATCAGCTACTCCGTTCTGCCAGTCTCTACACTAGCTACCCATACACTCTAGAATACAATTCAAAGAATTAAACCTAACTTTTAAAGCACTCAGCAACTGTACTCCCAACTATATGTATCATCTCCAAGCTGCCCTCTTTGATCAAACTCTGATCTAGGTCTTTCCACTCCTATTATCTCTACGTCCCACTTTTGCCCCCAAGACCTCACCCACACTACTATACATAGATAGATAGATAGATAGATAGATAGATAGATAGATAGATAGATAGATAGATAGACAAATATTTAAAAAAGAAAAAAAAAACCTTTTCTTCTATGTGAAGAAAATTGGAATGTAAAGTAACTGCTCTTACTAAACAAACAAATGATCTGCTATCGGCTAAACCAAAGAGGCACCACTCCTTACTAAATCTTCTGGATCTATCTGCTGCTTTTGACACAGTTGACCATCCTCTCCTCTTTCAAATCCTACATTAATTTAGCATCTGATATACAGCCCATTTCTGGTTTGCTTTTTATCTCTCAAATCGCTTTTTTACAGTTTCCTTTAACAGCATATCTTCTGATCCTTTGCCTTGCTCAGTAGGAGTACCATAAGGCTCTGTCTTGGGTCCCTTGCTTTATTCTATCTATACGTCCTCCCTTTGAAAACTTATATCTTCCTTTGAGTTCCAGTACCACTTATATGCTGACAATACCCACATTTATCTTTCCTCTCTTGATATCTCTCCCTCTTTACTAACCCAGGTTACTAACTGTCTCTCTGCAATTTCCTCTTAGATGTCTTTGCACTACCTCCAACTCAATCTATCGAAAACTGAGCTGCTTCTTATTCCTCCCTCTCCGAGACATCCTACACCTGACAATTCTCTTACAGTTGGAGACTCTATTCTCAGCACTTCACCCCAGGTCCACTGTCTTGGTGTCTGAACTCGCTTTCACCCTACATATTCAAGCTCTTACAAAATCCTGCCATGTACATCTATGTAATATTGCCAGAATTTGACTTTTGCTTGCTCGAGATCTACAAAAATACTAATTCAGATGTCAATCCTGCACGGGTCCAATGTCTCCCGCTTTCCACTTCATTACACCTCATTTTGTTTGAATCAGGTATACTATGATGATGTTTATTTATTTAAGTTCTTCGTTCTTTTATGTTACTTGTTAATATTTAAAGCAATTACTTAAATGATAGAAAAATCATATTATATAATAGACCTGTAATACAAATCTGTATTGTATGCCTCTTGCTGTGCTTGTTTAAAGCAGTATATGTTTGACAGTATTGAGGTCACATTGTCTGTACAATAAATGGCATGTTTGTACATTATCAATCCTTCAATAAAAAAAAAAAAAAATAATTAATTCCCTGAATTTGTAATGTATTCTGCAATCTACATCACAATGGCCTTCCCAAATACCGCTTCCATCCACCAATGTGTCATGAATGCTTCAGCTAGACTCATCCACCTAAGCCACCGATCTGCATCAGCTACTCCGCTCTGCCAGTCCCTACACTAGCTACCCATACATTCTAGAATACAATTCAAAGAATTAAACCTAACCTTTAAAGCACTCAGCAACTGTACTGCCAATTATATTTTCTTTATCATCTCCAAGCTGCCCTCTTTGATCAAACTCTGACCTAGGTCTTTCCACTCCTATTATCTCTACGTCCCACTCTTGCCTCCAAGACTTCACCCGCACTACTCATGTCCTCTTGAACTCTCTACCCAGCTCAATCAGACTGTCCCAACCTTGAAAAGCTTCAGACGTTCTTTGAAACCCACTTATTCAGAAAGGCTTACCATCTCATCTCTATTTTTTATCCTACCCAAAATAAATCTTGAACTGTTGTGACTCGCTGCTGCAACTACAAAAATCACGTGACAAGCTACCCCAAACTTTATGTCTCTGCACCCTTAACCTATAGACTATAAGCTCTTCGGAGCAGGGACCCTCTTCTTCTGAACTAGTTTTGTTTAGCCTTTTATGTATGTACCCCTATCTCTGTACCCAGCACTACAGAAGTTTGCAGCACTATACAAATAAATGATGATAATAATAATACTAATAATATTAAACCTGTTTTATTCTGTGTTTCAGTTATACTGCTTTCCAATTGTAATTACACCAGCATATCAAATATATGGTTGCATATGTGATGTATCTCTGAATAGATTCCGATTTGGACTAGATACTCTTTTTTGGAAATCCAGTAATAGCTGTCACAATCTGTTATGTTAATTTTATGTCTCATTATTTTTGCAATATGTATGCTGTAATAACTTAAATAAAGCTTCAATCCTTAAAAAATTAGGTCAACAAATTAGGGCAAGTTTTTATCCAATTAAATTTAGAAATGTGAATAAAAATCAAATGGAGAAATGTAAAAAATATATCTTGACATTTTTATTATTCTTATTGGAAGTTAAGCAACATATAATTCCATTAGGCAATTGACAATAAAATGTTTTTAAGAAAAATAATATATATACTACTTAAAGAGTATCAGACCCTTTTATACATTTTAAATGTTTCATGTACTGTGAAATTTTACAGGGACTATAGTATTGAACTCTATATTAACCAGTTTTACAAACCAAACTGTATTCACTGATAGAGGCATTTCCAACCATTTAATAAATGTATATACATTACAACAAAGAGTGTTCTAATAAAATAGCATTTAGGTATAAAAGTTTTCCAGTGCTTTTCTAAAGGGCTTGGTAAATGTTTTCTTTTTATCAATTAATATTACATTTCCTTGTTTTGACTGTTATATTTTTTAAGAAACAATTAGAAATAGTTAAAGTAACATGATACCCATATGCTAAATCAATTGAAAGTAATGCAGCATAACTTTAAAAAACTGACAAGAAAATATCACCTGAACATCTCTCTGTAAAAAGGAAGATATTTTAATTTCTTCATTACAAGTTAGTAAGTGCTCGGTCAACAGTTATCCTTCAGGGACTGCCAGCTGAATGTTGCCAATCAGCTTCATAGGTGCTGGTGCCCGCTTGACTGTGATCTTATGAGATTTGACTGAAATCTCGAGAGATTTCATAATAAACTTCCCTAAACTCAGGAGGGAAATACCATGACACATGCCAGATGTCACTCCCTTGCCAATCATGGGACTAGCATCCTGATTGGCTGCTTAAAGTATCTATACAATTGGATGTGGCAGAAGATTCTTCTCTGCTGAATATTAAGGTGTGCTTTCATTTCTATGTTCCAAGTATCACATCATCCAATCACAAGCTTATATACATATATGAGCTGTGAAATCTGCATGTTGTTGCATGCTGTATCTGAATAAAAAAAGTTTAATTTTGACTTTCATGTACATTAATTTCTACATAAACCTAAGTACAGCAAAGCAATTGTATTGCTGGTTTCTAGCTTTCTTATAGGCAAATAAAACATCATATAAATGGAGAATAAAAGTAAATTGAAATGTATACCCTATTAAATTACATCATCCCCTCCATAATTATAGACAAAAAGACATAAGCACTCAAATCAGGAAAAGAACAATAGCAAAATAGGGCTAGATTACAAGTACAGTGCAAACGGTTTTGCAAGCCATTTTCATTCTGCTGATATTACAAGTTTAGCGCAATTGCCTTTTAAGCTTCAATCCTTTCTGTGATCTAAGAACTGTGGTAAACTTACAGTCATAAACTACACAATTAACCCCTAAACAGCCATCCCCCACATCTCAAGCACTAAATAATGATATTAACCCCTAAACCGCCATCCCCCACATCGCAAACACTAAATAAAATGATTAACCCCTAAACCGCCATCCCCCATATCACAAAATACCTAAAGAAACTATTAACCCTTAATCTGCCATCCCCCATATCACAAAATACCTAAAGAAACTATTAACCCTTAATCTGCCATCCCCCATATTGCAAAATAACTAAATAAAATATTAACCTCCTTTTTCCTTTTATTCTATTGGCTGATTTGAATTTGAAGATATATAAAAGGGGTACCTCGCATTCACTATTCAGTGTGTGGCTGGAGACCGCATAAAGAGGACCTCTGTGTTGAAGGTCTGAAGAGGACCACTGACCTCGCCGCCGCCACCGGGATGAAGATGGAGCACCGCCCATCATTAGCTGAGAGTGTCAACATTGGGGTTAGTGTTAGGTGTTTTTTTGGGTGTTTTTTTTATAGATTAGGGATTTTATTTTTAAAAGGGCAATGCCCATCCAAATGCCCTTTTCGCGGCAATGGGTAATTAAGGATTTTTTTAGGTTAGGTTTTTTTTATTTTGAGGGGTTGGGGGATTGTAATGTTAGAGGGCTTAGTGTTTTTTTTCTCAACAAAAGAGTTGCTCGCTTTAGGGCAATGCCCTACAAAAGGCCCTTTTAAGGACTATTGGCAGTATATTTTAAGAATAGGTTTTTTTTATTTTGGGGTTGTTTTTCTTTTTTAAGGAGTATTAGAATAGAATAGGATAAAATATAAAAAAAAATTGGGATAATTACTTTTTTTTATTTTCTGTAAATGTAGACTTTTCTGTAATGTTAGGTTTTTATTTAATGTTAGTTTTTTGTTTTTGTTTTGGTAATGTTAGGGTTTTTTATTTTTGGTAATGTAAGTTTTTTATTTTTAGTAATGTTGGTTTTTTTTTAAAGGTAAGATTAGATTTTTATTTAATTTTACAGGAAAGTTTTTTGTTTAGTTTATGGTAGTTAGGATTTTTTTTTTTTGTAAATTTAGGGGTATTTTTATTTGGGTTAAGATAGTGGGTGTTAGGTTAGGGGGTTTAGATGTTAGTTTATAACTTTGCGTTGTAGGGGGCTGGCGGTTTAGGTGTTAATAGTTTAAATTAGTGTTTGCGATGTAAAGGGATGGCGGTTTAGTGGTTAATAATTTTATTTAGTGTTTGTGATGAGGGGGGAAGGAGGTTTAGGGGTTAATAATTGTATTAAGTGTTTGTGATATGGGGTGGCAGTTTAGGGGGTTAATATTTTATTTAGTTATTTTGCAATGTGGGGGATGGCAGATTAGGGGTTAATAGTTTTTTTAGGTATTTTGCAGTGGGGAATGGCAGTTTAGGGGTTAATAGTTTATTTATTTTGTGATGTGGTGGGGATTGCAGATTAGGGGTTAATAGTTTCTTTAGGTATTTTGTAATGTGGGGGTGGCAGTTTATGGGTTAATAATTTTATTTATTGTTTGCAATGTGAAAGGATGGCAGATTAATAGACTAGGGGCTTATGGAAAGGTGTTAGTGTTTTTCAATTTTTTTCTCTCCATTGTTTTCTATAAGGGAATAAATGCACGCGCACGTGAAAACTCTGCTTAGTTTTTTTGCGCTTTTCAGGTTACCACTAGCGCAAAATAAGTTTTTTTTAACTTGTCAAACCAAGTTGAACCCGATTAGTGCAAAACGCCTATTGCTAGCTATGTTTTCGCTAGCACAAAAAAGCAATTTACCGCGGCACTTGTAATCTAGCCCTTAGTCTGTTCTGTGGCTAGTTTTATGCAGTATGTGTTTTTCCCAGAGAGGAAATTCCCTGCAGTATATCAGTCTGGACAATCCAGCCTTCAAATACCAGGCAATACCTCTAAGAACAAAAAACATTGCATACCCTAGACATATGTTTTGGCCTAATGTGAGCCTCATCAGTGTTCCAAGGGTCATAATTTGCATGCACAGAAGGATGGTAGTGCTAAAACCAGGGAAGGAACAATAGTATATTTTTCTATGGCTAGCTACTGCCACAGTAGCAGCCGTCCATAAGTAGATTTATGATGATATGGAAATGATGTAACTTTGGTGAGGGCCAAAAGGAAATTAAAGCTGGCTTTACTCCAATTAGTGTTTATATTCTTCCAATAAAACTCAAAACTATATGGATGCATTTTCTTTCTTTTTTTTCCTCTTTTTTTATACTGTGCAGGTTATGTATTTTTATATATACCCAATATTTCATATACAGTTGGAGTCTGTCATCAATATCTCATTTTATTTGCTCATTTATTAATGAATTCTAAAATATTATAATCAGTAGATACTTATTATTCAGAAACACATTATTTAACACTGAGACAAATTATTTTTTATTAATCAACACACAATGTATGCACAACATTTTCCAGCTGTTGTGACACTTATTTCATTCAAAGAATAACATCCTAGCACATGTGAGTTGCATTGGACTTTGATATTTTAGTATGGTCTGTACTTCTACTAATGCTCCTGTTAGGATCTTTGAAATACCTTTTTGTAATTATGTCACAAGACCAGAGTGAAGCAATTTGAGGACAAATCTTTCTCCTGAGTGCAATTGTAATTATTGTTTTTTCCAAGTTGCTAGCGGTTATCATTTGATGTGTGAGTCATTATGTATTGTCTCCTCTCAAACAACTATAAATGTTTTTAGAAACACTGGAAATGATAGGTGAAATAATGCTCAATAAATTTCAAACACTCTCTCCCCTTTACATCAGCATCTTCACTTGAATCTATGAACCCAGAAAAATCTCTCACGCAGGGCCTGATATTTAAAACCTCACCGACATGGAGAAAAATTACACAAAATCTTTGGGATTTTTTTTAGACCTTGTAGTTTAATGTAGGAGTCTCTGTTTCACATAAAGAGCACTACATAGCAACATAAACATTTCTCAAGATAAAATTGGTGTTTGTAACTTTTTTTCTAAGGGCCTCACCGTACCAACAAGACTTCTTAGAATATCTAGCCTGAAAGGCGAGGTTTTGAATATCAGGCCCCCAGTCTCTCCCTCTCCTACACTAAACTTTCTCAGGTTGAGTTTCTCTCTTTCAATGGCTCAGCCTTTCTTACAAGTTGAGTTTCTCTCACTCACTTCCTCTTTAACATATTTTTTCTCTTTTCCTCACTTTCCTTGTAGCATCCACATTTCTACTACAACAATATAGATGCTGTGTGTGTTAGCTTATAGGTTTTGATAAACTCTTAACAAGTTCAATTACTAAAATGTTGCAAACCCTTTCATTATCTTTTTTATCAATATATTCTCACTTTCATAACATCCAAACATTTTACTAGAATCATTATTACATACTTAGTGCCCGAGAAGTAAAAACTTGCAGGCATGGAGAGGAATCATATAAAATCTTTAATTGTTTTAGCATTGTATTGTAATATGTGTTTCTCCTTCATATCAATAACCCTGCGCAGTTCAATAAAAAAAATCTGAAGCTAAAATTTGCCTTTCTAAAACTAGTTAAAGGGACACTGTACCCAAATTTTTTCTTTCGTAATTCAGATAGAGCATGAAATTTTAAGCAACTTTCTAATTTACTCCTATTATCAAATTTTCTTCATTCTCTTGCTATCTTTATTTGAAAAAGAAGGCGTCTAAGCTTTTTTTGGTTTCAGTACTCTGGACAGCACTTTTTTATTGATGGATGAATTCATCCACCAATTAGCAAGGACAACCCAGGTTGTTCACCAAAAATGGGCCAGCATCTAAACTTACATTTGTGCATTTCAAATAAAGATACCAAGAGAATGAAGAAAATTTGATAATAGGAGTAAATTACAAAGTTGCTTAAAATTTCATGCTCAATCTGAATCACAAAAGAAAAAAATTTATGTTCAGTGTCCCTTTAAGGGACCTTGCAGTGCTGATGACCTTTCTATGATAACCTCACCTCAGTAGAGAGCTTTAAATCATCAGGCTCTAAGGTGTTATTTTATTTTTTTACATTTTAGCAATTAAAAGGATGTTTTCATAGCTTGACATTTTAACTAGAGGTGTGCACAGGCATAAAATCCGGTTTGGTCCACTCTTTCGTTATGAATATTAAAAAAAAAAAAATTTGCCTGTGCTGATCGGTATTTGTCTAATTTTAAACTAAGCGTATACCAACTGATTGTGGAAGATTTACATTCCATTTTCGTTAAACAGATGTGTTCCTTTGCTACAGGTGAAAAAGTTCATCTGTAGCGTAAAATACTTAACTTTAGCGAGCTGGAGAGCCGCGCTAATCCCATTCCTTCTTCACAGAGCCTCAGGTGCTCGCTAATAAGAGGTTTAGCTCGGCCGCTCCCAGGGCCTGCACTAAAGTACCTTCTATTGCGCTAAGCCTCCTATTACGGCGGCATCGGCTCTTTAAAGAAGAGTACAGGATTAGCGTGGCTCTCCAGTAGGGATGGGCAAATGTGCTGAAAGTGTAATTCATTTGGTAGTTTCGTTTTGAAAAATCCAATGTTGATAAGAATGAAAATCTATTAAAATTTGGTAATCAAATGTTATTTCCAGTTTTCGAATGTTACTTTCGTCTTCAAACGTTCATATTTATATTGAATATCCACATTAAAAATGTTAAATTTGACATGCAATTTAACAAAAACTTTTCAGAAGTTCAAGAGTTCATGTGGTAGGGAATTTTGTAAATTAATATATAATAGATACAAATATATCAATTTGAATGCTTCGATTTAAAATATTGTATAATTCAAATATTTCATTTAAAGAGAGCATTAGAAATACTATTACAAATAAATTGATTCAAATTTTTCAAATTCGAATATTGCATAATTTACATTACATTTTATAACCTATTATTATCTGTATCGTATACCTTTTCATTATACTGTGTATGTTTTTTCATAGTGCTTATTGCCCTCTGGGGATGTCATATATATTACTGTGATACGAGCAGTCATCTTTTCTTCTTCTTCTTTTCCAATAATTACGGCCGCCATCTTGGATCACGTGAAGCGGTGGTATGTCTTTTGCGCACCGCCACACAGTTGCGGAAATTTTGTTTTTGCATGTTTCCTCGATTACACCGGTTTGCAATCTGGTGCAATCCTCTCTTATTTTAACAAAATTTCTTGCTAAACTACTTCATCTACCCTTATTGTAATTTTATGGTGTACTATTTTGTAAGTATCGTGCTGGCTTGTGTGTTTACTGCAGGGGCCATTCCTGCATATTTATACTGTTGCAAAGCTGCTTCTTTTCTCTAGAAGAATTATCAATCCAGAAAAGTATCCTTTATTTAAAAATATTATTTCATAATATTGTCTTATATTGTGGTACTCAAACGAGTACCGCTGCAGGCTACTACTAAAAGTTTTATTACAGTTAACAACCTTAACAATCCATTCAGATTTATCATGTCAGATTTAGAACAATCCCAGGACATACAGTCCATGATTTCTGCCTCAGTTGCTAAGGCCATATCATCGGCTATGGGGGACATGCCAACCCTAAGAAACATCCTACAAGAGTCCTTAGAGGATCAGTCAGATACTGATCAACCTTAAAAGAAATCTAAAAAGACACACAATCTGGAGAGCAACCCCTCCTCCAGTGATAATTTGCCTGCTATGAACCTGTGGTGGTAATAAGTGAGAATGAAACTTCTACGGAGGAAATACCAAAGAATTAACCCCCCCCCCCTCATGGATACAGAGTATTACCCAGAGGACTATTTGTCCGATAAGTCGGACCACGACCAATCTATGAAATTATTCCCATACCTGATAACACAGAGGTCATAGAAAATGCTATTTTGGATCCTCTTGGCCAACTCATGTTCGATCCGGATAATTTGAGGCACCCTAGGTCCTCTGAATGGTCCCCTGCCCCACATATTACAAAATGTTTACAGCATTGGTTATGTAAACCCCTGTCTAATTCTGCCAGGAATAAATTGCGGGCGGAATGCACCTGTCCTGTCCTCCCAGACAAGGAAGCACATACTCCAGAATTTTACCCTAATATCGTCACTTTCATGACCCGAAGTGGTAGGGACCCTAGAAGGTACATTGACAAGTCACTAAAGTTCACTCAGGATAAACTCCTGGACCTGGTAGGACCCCTGACACAGATCCTTTAGTTAGCGGATAACGCTATAATGTCCTCACAATCATTGGACCCCTCCCTAATTAGAGAGTGGACGCAAAAAGCAATATGTCTTCTGGGGAATACAAACATGTCTTTATCCATAAAAAGCTGCAGGGCGGCCCTCTCTCGGCTCGACCCTAAATTGGCGGAAATAGCCTGCTCGGAAGGAGCTTCCGCAGCAAAAGGGTTACTGTTTTGCAAATTTTTTATCAGGGAACTCAACCGCTATGTATCGGCTTTCACAACTCTTGATAGGGCCCAGTCTAATGTCAGAAGGGTCCTATTTGCACAACGGGGTGTTTTGCCAGGGCTGGCAGGTTCAGGGGCCGCCTGTCCAGCTGTGCTAACTTCAGAGGCTCCTTCAGGCAAACCTACACAGCGCCAAAAATTAGTCTCCCTAAGTGTGATGCGGGAATCCAGACGTGGACCCGTTGCTCAGTGTGCCTAGAGGGATATGGCTGCACCTCACTGACGAGGCCCACAATAGGCCGAAACGTACGTCTGGGGTTTTTCTGTTTCTCTCATTCAGAGAAGGATTGCCTGGTATTTCGGGGCTGGACTGTACTGTGAAGTCAGGATCAGACTGATATGCTTCAGGAAAGTTTTTCTCTGTGAAAGGCACATGTTGAGCAAAAAGAGGCTGCTTCTTGGGTGGTAACTAGCCATAGAACAAGCTATTATGCTATTGTTCGTTTCCAGGTTGAGCGCTTCTCTCTTTTTATTTATGCAAATTATGACATTTTGGGAAGTCTCCCTAAGTGTGATGCGGGAATCCAGACGTGGACCCGTTGCTCAGTGTGCCTAGAGGGATATGGCTGCACCTCACTGACGAGGCCCACAATAGGCCGAAACGTACGTCTGGGGTTTTGTTGTTTCTCTCGTTCAGAGAAGGATTGCCTGGTATTTCGGGGCTGGACTGTACTGTGAAGTCAGGATCAGACTGATATGCTTCAGGAAAGTTTTTCTCTGTGAAAGGCACATGTTGAGCAAAAAGAGGCTGCTTCTTGGGTGGTAACTAGCCATAGAACAAGCTATTATGCTATTGTTCGTTTCCAGGTTGAGCACTTCTCTCTTTTTATTTATGCAAATTATGACATTTTGGGAAGTCTCCCTAAGTGTGATGCGGGAATCCAGACGTGGACCCGTTGCTCAGTGTGCCTAGAGGGATATGGCTGCACCTCACTGACGAGGCCCACAATAGGCCGAAACGTACGTCTGGGGTTTTGCTGTTTCTCTCGTTCAGAGAAGGATTGCCTGGTATTTCGGGTCTGGACTGTACTGTGAAGTCAGGATCAGACTGATATGCTTCAGGAAAGTTTTTCTCTGTGAAAGGCACATGTTGAGCAAAAAGAGGCTGCTTCTTGGATGGTAACTAGCCATAGAACAAGCTATTATGCTATTGTTCGTTTCCAGGTTGAGCGCTTCTCTCTTTTTATTTATCTCTCCTACAATATCTAGGGTTCACCATAAACTTAGAAAAATCTTGTACTTGTCCTTCCCAGTCCATGGAATTTCTGGGATTTTTAGTGGATTCCCAGCTGGCTTATCTGGCTCTCCCAGAAACCAAGCTCCAAACCATTTGCAAGGAACTCAGTTCTACCCTAAAGAAATTAAACATTTATCTCCGACAACTAGCAAGAATCATCGGTCTTCTCTCAGCCTCAATCCAGGCAATTTTTCCTGGCCCTCTTTATTACAGAGCTATGCAGAGACTCAAACACTCTCACCTCGCTCTAAACCCCTCTTATTCTCAGTCCATTACCCTGACCCAAGAGGTCAAACAGGAAATGTCATGGTGGCTTCACAATATGGAGGCATGGAATGGCAGGGCTATTTTCGGATCCCTTCCAAACTTCATAATAGAATCCGATGCCAGCCTTCTGGGCTGGGGAGCGTCCTGCAATTTCCAATCCACGGGAGGCAAATGGACCCCAGAAGAATCTTCCCTCCACATCAATTGTTTGGAACTCATTGCAGAGTCATTTGCAACCGCCTAGGTGGTACCAGGTCTCAGACCCTGTCTTCTTTGGGAAAACAGTTCTACCAATTCTGCTTTGATCACAGAATATCAGTGATAGCGGAATACTTGCTGCGACAAGCCAACATCATAGCGGATTGGTTTTCATGCTATTGGAGGGACGTAAGCGATTGGCACTTATGCAAGTCGGTGTTCCTCCGCATCCAGTCCCTCAGGGGGCCCCTATCTCTGGACCTCTTAACCTCCAGGACCAACACCCAACTTCAAGCCTACTTAAGTTGGCTTCCGGATCCAGGAGCAAAGGCCCAGATGCCTTCCTCCAAACCTGGCCACTCATGGGTGGTTATGTCTTTCCCCCTTTCTCCATGATTCCCAGCATCATTATACACACTTGGAGGCTACTAATTCAATTAGTCCTAATCACTCCTTGTTGGCCGTCCCAAGCTTGGTTTCTGGACCTTCTGGAACTCTCAGTCCTTCCTCCCCTGGCCCTTCCTCAACAACAGGACCTACTCACAGATTTGGGGGGATATACACATCCCCTAATTCTCAACAACAGCCTCCAGCTGCTAGCATGGACGATTTCCGGGGTTCCTGGGATTCCTCATGTCTTTCGATCCCAGCTCGAGACCTCCTCCAGGACTTCTGGGCTAGGAGATCTTACCTGGCAGCCTGGTCAGTATGGCTATGTTGGTGTATGGCAGAACGTTCCGATTCCTATTCTGCCCCTGTTACCTTGGTAGTGAATTTCCTTGCTCATCTTTTCGAACAAGGGAAAGCATTTTGCTCTATTAATCTTTACAGATCAACTATTTCGGCAGCTCACTATCCAGTAGACGGTTTCCCTGTAGGCAAGCACCACCTTATCTGCCGCATTATGAGGGGGATCAGGCTAAAGATCTCTCTCAAAACTAGGTACAAATATCTTTGGGATATATCCCTCCTATTTTACCTGTTCTGATCCTGGCTTCAGAATCCTCAACTTTCTCTTAAACAGTTATCAGCTAAGCTGACTGTTCTTCTCTGTCTCCTTTCTTTTCGCAGAGTATCAGATGTACAAGCTCTAGACAGTGACGGATTTATTTTCTCCCCTGGAGGGGTTCTTTTTCCATTCACAGATGTACTAAAATATTTTCCACTGAGGTTTCCTATCCATACTTAGAGGAAGAACCTCAATTGTGCATAGCAGCATGTTTAAAAGAATACCTATCTCGGACAGCTTCCCTGTCTGCCTCTAGCTCTGGCCCCCTTTATGTTCACCCTTTCTGGACAGTCTCAGCTCCTATCATAGCAAGATGGGTCAAATGGATTATGTCATTGGTCTTAGTTCCTTCATCTTTCGGAGTGCACTCATTAAGGGGAGCCTCAGCTTCCAGAGCCTTGCTCTCTCCAAGACCTATTAATGGCTGCTGGTTGGTCATTGAACTCCATTTTCCAAAAGTTTTATTTTAAGCCTATTTCTTATGCAGCTCTGACTCTATTAGATGTGTAGCTTTAAAAAAGCAAAATAGGAGCCTCCTGTCTTGCAATAAAATGAGGATTATGTTAGCCTTGGTGACACTATAGTCACAATTTTATTAAAGGCCGGAGGTGAGTATTTTGCACTCGCCCTTTTTGGCTCCCATCACAAGAATAAACGCCTAGATTACGAGTCTTGCGTTAGCCTTATAAAGCAGCGTTGAGAAGTCCCAACTCTGCTTTTTAACGCCCGCTGGTATTACGAGTCTGACAGGTACAGATGTACCGCTCACTTTTTTTCCACGACTCGAGCATACCGCAAATCCACTTACGTAAATTGCGTATCCTATCTTTTCAATGGGCTTTTCCTTACGAGTCTTGGAAAAAGTGAGCGGTACACCCTCTCCTGTCAAGACTCCTAGCACATTTAAAAGCCGTAACATAAAACTCTTAACTAAAGTGCTAAAAAGTACAAGTCTTGGAAAAAGTGAGCGGTACACCCTCTCCTGTCAAGACTCCTACCACATTTAAAAGCCGTAACATAAAACTCTTAACTAAAGTGCTAAAAAGTACACTAACACCCATAAACTACCTATTAACCCCTAAACCGAGGCCCCCCCACATCGCAAACACTATATTAAAAATTTGAACCCCTAATCTGCCTAACCGGACATCGCCGCCACTTCAATAAATGTATTAACCCCTAAACCGCCACACTCCCGCCTTGCAAACACTAGTTAAATATTATTAACCCCTAATCTGTCGTCCCTAACATCGCCAACACCTACCTACATTTATTAACCCCTAATCTGCCGCCCCCAACGTCGCTGCCACTATATTAAATTTGTTAACCCCTAAATCTAAGTCTAACCCTAACACCCCCCTAACTTAAATATTATTGAAATAAATCGAAATAAAATGACTACAATTAAATAAATTATTCCTATTTAAAACTAAATACTTACCTATAATATAAACCCTAAGCTAGCTACAATATAACTAATAGTTACATTGTAGCTAGCTTAGGGTTTATTTTTATTTTACAGGCAACTTTGTAATTATTTTAACTAGGTAGAATAGTTATTAAATAGTTATTAACTATTTAATAACTTCCTAGTTAAAATAAATACAAATATACATGTAAAATAAATCCTAACCTAAGTTACAATTATACCTAACACTACACTATAATTAAATAAATTACCTAAATTAACTACAATTAATTACAATTAAATTTAATAAACTAAATTACGAAAAAACAAAAAAAAACTAAATTACAGAAAATAATAACATAATTACAATTTTTTTAAACTAATTACACCTAATCTAATCCTCCTAATAAAATAAAAAAGCCGCCCAAAATAATAAAAATCCCTACACTAAATTACAAGTAGCCCTTAAAAGGACCTTTTGTGGGGCATTGCCCCAAAGTAATCAGCTCTTTTACCTGTAAAAAAAAATACAATACCCCCCCAACATTACAACCCACCACCCACACACCCAACCCTACTCTAAAATCCACCCAATCCCCCCTTTATAAAACCTAACACTACCCCCTTGAAGATCACCCTACCTTGAGATGTGTTCACCCAACCGGGCAGAAGTGGTCCTCCAGACGGTCCGAAGTCTTCATCCTATCTGGACAGCAGAGGTCGTCCAGACGGGCAGAAGTCTTCATCCAGGCGGCATCTTCTATCTTCATCCATCCAGAGTGGAGTGGGTCCATCTTCAAGCCATCTGAGGCGGAGCATCCTCTTCGTTCAACGTCAACTAGAACAATGACGGGTCCTTTAAATGACGTCATCCAAGATGGCGTCCCTTCAATTCCGATTGGCTGATAGAATTCTATCAGCCAATCGGAATTAAGGTAGAAAAAATGCTATTGGCTGATCCAATCAGCCAATAGGACTGAAGTTCAATCCTATTGGCTGATTAGAACAGCCAATAGGATTGAGCTTGCATACTATTGGCTGATTGGAACAGCAAATAGAATGCGAGCTCAATCCTATTGGCTGATTGGATCAGGATGAAGACTTTGGACCATCTGGAGGACCACTTCTGCCCAGTTAGGTGAAGACATCTCAAGGTAGGGTGATCTTCAAGGGGGTAGTGTTAGGTTTTATTAAGGAGGGATTGTGTGGGTTTTAGAGTAGGGTTGGGTGTGTGGGTGGTGGGTTGTAATATTGGGGGGGTATTGTATTTTTTTTTTCAGGTAAAAGAGCTGATTACTTTGGGGCAATGCCCAGCAAAAAGCCCTTTTAAGGGCTATTTGTAATTTAGTGTAGTTTAGGGATTTTTATTATTTTGGGGGGCTATTTTATTTTATTAGGGGAATTAGATTAGGTGTAATTAGTTTAAAAAATTGTATTTATTTTATTATTTTCTGTAATTTAGTGTTTGTTTTTTTCGTAATTTAGTTTATTTTATTTAATTGTAATTAATTGTAGATAATTTAGGTAATTTATTTAATTATAGTGTAGTGTTAGGTGTAATTGTAACTTAGGTTAGGATTTATTTTACAGGTACTTTTGTATTTATTTTAACTAGGTAGTTATTAAATAGTTAATAACTATTTAATAACTATTGTACCTAGTTAAAATAAATACAAAGTTGCCTGTAAAATAAAAATAAACCCTAAGCTAGCTACAATGTAACTATTAGTTATATTGTAGCTAGCTTAGGGTTTATTTTATAGGTACGTTATTTAGTTTTAAATAGGAATAATTTATTTAATGATAGGAATATTTTTTTAGATGTATTTAAATTATATTTAAGTTAGGGGGGTGTTAGGGTTAGGGTTAGACTTAGATTTAGGGGTTAATAACTTTATTATAGTGGCAGCGACGTTGGAGGCAGCAGAATAGGGGTTAATAACTATAATGTAGGTGTCGGCGATGTTGGGGGTGACAGATTAGGGGTTCATAAGTATAATGTAGGTGGCAGCGGTGTCTGGAGCGGCAGATTAGGGGTTAATATTATGCAGGTGGCAACGATGTCGGGGTCGGCATATTAGGGGTTAATACGTGTAAGATTAGGGGTGTTTAGACTCGGGGTTCATGTTAGGGTGTTAGGTGTAGACATAAAAAGTATTTCCCCATAGGAACGCTGCTTTTTTGCAGGTGTTAGACTTTTTTTCAGCCGAATCAGCCCCATTGATTCCTATGGGGAAATCGTGCACGAGCACGTTTTGCCAGCTCACCACTACCGTAAGCAGCACTGGTATTGAGGTGAAATGTGGAGCTAAATTTTGCTCTCCGCTCACTTTTTTGCGGCTAACGCCGGGTTTAGAAACACCTGTAATACCAGCGTTGTCTTAAGTGAGCGGTGAGAAAAAAATGCTTGTTAACACCGCAAGCCTTGCCGACAAAAACTCTTAATATAGCCAAAAGTATTTAAAAAAAAAAAAAGTTTACCTTTGACTTTAACTTATGGTTTGTTTGATTTATTCATTTATTTTGTCAAGAATATTATGCAGTGTTTCTCATTTCATTTTCAGTGTAATAATTTTTTTCTCTTTATGAGATTTGGATACGACAGAGTCGTCTGGAATTCCTGAGATCTTGTCCTCCGTCCTGGTTCCGCTCCGCTGTTGCCATTTGGCCATTGTTTGGATCATCAGTTCTGGATGTCGTTTGTATCCAGTAAAGAAAGAGGACGTGAAAGTGACTGACTTATGCATATATTATGGTTGCTGTGCCCCCATTGGTTGAGGGGTTTTTACTTTGTTTTAAATGTTATGTATCTTTACTGCTAGAGATTTTCAAGTAAAGAAAGTAAAGCAAAATACTCGCCTCCTATCTTTAATAAAATTGTGACTATAGTGTCACCAAGGCTAACATAATCCTCATTCTTAGTTTTCAGAAGGATTAAGGTGACTGAATTTGAAACAGCTTATTGAACCACATTAACCTATGTAAAAGGCTAATAAAGAAGACTGAAATCTAGGCCTTAATTTGTGTAAATAGTTAAATGTTTCATCTGCTAATATTATTTCTACAATATTTCCTGCAATTATATCTTTATGGTTTGTTTTTTTTAATATTAACCATTTTTCTCTTTTCTTTCCATTGGTAATTCCTGTATTCTTAAAATTTTAAGTATTTTGTAGTAGGTTTATTTAAAACAAATTCTAGTTCCACTAAACCATACTTAACAAAACCAAATCATTTGTGATTACAAGTAGACGGTAGACCTCAATACAAACACCCTCAAAGTAAAACACAATGGGCAAGATTACAAGTTACGCATTCTGATTTTTCCGCGCGTGATGTGGTCTTTTCACAATCAATTTCCATTGCGAAGGTATAACAAGTCTTGAAAAACCGCGCACATACATTTGCCTTTTACACAACAATCCTTTCCGCGCTCGAAGAGCTGTAGTTAATGGTTTTCTACAACAGTTTCACGAAACACTTCAAAAATAAATTGCACTACAGGGAGTGCAGAATTATTAGGCAAGTTGTATTTTTGAGGATTAATTTTATTATTGAACAACAACCATGTTCTCAATGAACCCAAAAAACTCATTAATATCAAAGCTGAATAGTTTTGGAAGTAGTTTTTAGTTTGTTTTTAGTTATAGATATTTTAGGGGGATATCTGTGTGTGCAGGTGACTATTACTGTGCATAATTATTAGGCAACTTAACAAAAAACAAATATATACCCATTTCAATTATTTATTTTTACCAGTGAAACCAATATAACATCTCAACATTCACAAATATACATTTCTGACATTCAAAAACAAAACAAAAACAAATCAGTGACCAATATAGCCACCTTTCTTTGCAAGGACACTCAAAAGCCTGCCATCCATGGATTCTGTCAGTGTTTTGATCTGTTCACCATCAACATTGCGTGCAGCAGCAACCACAGCCTCCCAGACACTGTTCAGAAAGGTGTACTGTTTTCCCTCCTTGTAAATCTCACATTTGATGATGGACCACAGGTTCTCAATGGGGTTCAGATCAGGTGAACAAGGAGGCCATGTCATTAGATTTTCTTCTTTTATACCCTTTCTTGCCAGCCACGCTGTGGAGTACTTGGACGCGTGTGATGGAGCATTGTCCTGCATGAAAATCATGTTTTTCTTGAAGGATGCAGACTTCTTCCTGTACCACTGCTTGAAGAAGGTGTCTTCCAGAAACTGGCAGTAGGACTGGGAGTTGAGCTTGACTCAATCCTCAACCCGAAAAGGCCCCACAAGCTCATCTTTGATGATACCAGCCCAAACCAGTACTCCACCTCCACCTTGCTGGCGTCTGAGTCGGACTGGAGCTCTCTGCCCTTTACCAATCCAGCCACGGGCCCATCCATCTGGCCCATCAAGACTCACTCTCATTTCATCAGTCCATAAAACCTTAGAAAAATCAGTCTTGAGATATTTCTTGGCCCAGTCTTGACGTTTCAGCTTGTGTGTCTTGTTCAGTGGTGGTCGTCTTTCAGCCTTTCTTACCTTGGCCATGTCTCTGAGTATTGCACACCTTGTGCTTTTGGGCACTCCAGTGATGTTGCAGCTCTGAAATATGGCCAAACTGGTGGCAAGTGGCATCTTGGCAGCTGCACGCTTGACTTTTCTCAGTTCATGGGCAGTTATTTTGCGCCTTGGTTTGTCCACACACTTCTTGCGACCCTGTTGACTATTTTGAATGAAACGCTTGATTGTTCGATGATCACGCTTCAGAAGCTTTGCAATTTTAAGAGTGCTGCATCCCTCTGCAAGATATCTCACTATTTTTTACTTTTCTGAGCCTGTCAAGTCCTTCTTTTGACCCATTTTGCCAAAGGAAAGGACGTTGCCTAATAATTATGCACACCTGATATAGGGTGTTGATGTCATTAGACCACACCCCTTCTCATTACAGAGATGCACATCACCTAATATGCTTAATTGGTAGTAGGCTTTCGAGCCTATACAGCTTGGAGTAAGACAACATGCATAAAGAGGATGATGTGGTCAAAATACTAATTTGCCTAATAATTCTGCACTCCCTGTATTTGAACACAAAGGGTAAGACGGTGGCACTACTTAAAAAATAACAGGATAAGTAAGTAACTACAGAAATTACATGGGTATATTTTTGGATATCCCCTGGTGCTTCCCACTCCACTTAAATTTAGACACATAGGGGGATAAGCTTTGAAAGGGAGTTTAAGGGGTGCAAATATTGCTAAAACTAGAGTTTATTTTTACAGATTAACATCTATTTAAAATATAATAAATTAATAAACTGAGAAGATAGAACAGAAAGATACATACATAATCTGTCCAAAAATGAGCTGTGGACTTCTCTCCTCCAAATGGCACAAAAGGCCTTGTTTAGGAGGGCACCTTATTCAGGTCTTTGTGAAGAGCCAGCAGAGCTGATAAAGACAAACTGCCTGTAATGCTTGTGGGATATTCCACTATCATACCAAACTTGGCCAGTAGTCTTCTTATCCCGGCGTCAAGCTGAAATGACAGGGAATATCCTAGAGCAG
Source organism: Bombina bombina (assembly GCF_027579735.1). NCBI lineage: Eukaryota > Metazoa > Chordata > Amphibia > Anura > Bombinatoridae > Bombina > Bombina bombina. Next base: position 989,095,862 of record NC_069502.1, read on the forward strand.
AGAAAGTTTGCAAAATTAGATAAGCGGTACTCACAATAGGCAGGGTATTCTTTGGTGGAAACAGGTAGGGAATCCAGCGGTATGGCAGTTCAAGGGTAAGCTAAAGAGGCAGGAATCGGCAACAAAGGGAATCCAATAATTACAGTTTTGGAATAAACCAATAGAATTGTCAGGCAGGCAGAGTCCAGTAACAGTATAGCAATCCAATTAATCAAACAGGCAGAGTGGTCAGACAGGCAAAGTTCAGGAGCTTTATAGCAATCCAGTATTTTAGGAGTTAAGCAAGCAGATTAGTCAGACAGGCAGAGTTCAAAACGTTATGGCAATCCAGTACTTTAGGGGTTAAGCAAGCAGAGTAGTCAGACAGGAAGAGTTCAATAACAGTATGGCAATTCAGTACTTTAGGGGTTAAGCAAGCAGAGTAGTCAGACAGGCAGAGTTTAATAACAGAATGGCAATCCAGTACTTTAGGGGTTAAGCAGGCAGAGTAGTCAGACAGGCAGAATTCAATAACAGAATGGCAATCCAGTATACAGTAACAATCACACCTAGGAGCACACTAAGAAGTAACACCTATACTTGGGCAGTGATAGGTAGAAAGTGAGCAACTTACATAGGCACAGGAATCGCACCACAGGAGATGCTGACTGGCTTCTGAATGAAAAGAACGTGCGGCAATGATGTCACCAACGCATGCATACAGGAGCCGACTCTACCCTAGGCAACGAGCAGAACAGCAGGCGCCATGTCCCTAGCAACAACAAATGTTTGTTTGAAAGTATCCCCTTGATAAAGCCTGGCGAGAACCGGGGGAAACACGTTGGGGTAAAATAGTGGAGACTCTTACATAAGGACTTTACCCACACTATCGTACACACGGCACTGGCGATCAGAACTGAATGGCTGAGGGCGGGGAGTCCGGATACCCGCCGCAGGTTGCATCCTGTCATTGTTTGAACTCCAGCTGCCGGTTTCATTTGATGTGGTGTTGTGGACACTGAAACTGTTTTTTAAAACTTGAGTGTTTAATAAAAGGCTTAATTTTTCTGTACATCTGGTGAGTACACATTTATATATAGCGCATTATACCGCTTCAATAAAACTACACTTGAATCTTTTTTTCTTTGCGCTTCAATTTTTCTCTGTATGTCCTGAAAGTTTACTATCATCAGCCCAGGAAAGCACAGAAGTGCGTAGGATCAGAGGTACAAAAAGGATATCGGGACCCATGGGGGCTTCAGGAGGCTTTCTAAACTGGGCACGTTGCAGTCTTTGAAGAAGGGTGGTGTTCAGTTGAGTAACCCCACAGGAGGGGGTATGATGTGTTCAATAGGAGCTTTAAAGGAATCACTAGAATGAGGAAACTGACTGGAAAGGGTGTCAGCCTTCATGTTTTTGCTCCCAGGAAGATAAGAGACCACAAAGTTAAAATGGGAGAAGAACAAGGCCCACCTGCCCTGTCAAGGATTGAGTCGATGAGCAGTCTCTTAGTAAGTCAGATTCTTGTGGTCAGTGAGAATCTGAATGGGATTAGTGGTGCCCTCTAGCCAATGACGCCATTCAGTCAAGGCCATCTTAATGGCTAAGAGTTCACGATTACCCACGTCGGAATTCCTCTCTGCAGGAGTAAAGCGTTTAGAGATAAAGGCTACAGGGTGCAACTTGGAGGTTAAAGGATCCCTTTGGGTTAGAACTGCTCCAGCCCCTATCTCAGAGGCATCATTCTCCAAAGTAAACTGTAGGTCAGAATCAGGATGGCAGAACAAAAGGCTTTTTTCAGATGAGAGAAGGCATTTATGGCTTTAGGAGGTCAATGTTTACAGTGTTCCGTTTTGTCAATTCAGTGAGTGGAGCAACTGTTTGGGGAAAGTTCTTTATAAACTTGCAGTAATAATTGGAGAACCCCAAGAATCTCTGTAGTTCCTTTAATAAAGTATGTTGAGGCCATTGCAGAACTGCGGTGAGCTTAGCAGGATCCATTGCAAAACCCTCCTTCGAGATGACATAACCTAGGAATTGGATCTAAACTTGATCAAACTCACATTTTTCTAGTTTGGCTACCAGAGAATTGTCTCTAATATGTAGAAGTACCTGTCTCATGTGTTTATGATGAGAAAATAAGGATATCATCCAGGTAGACGATGACAGTGCGATTAAGGAGGTCACGGAAGACATCGTTGACAAATGCCTGGAAGACTGCAGGGGCATTACACTGCCCAAAGGGCATTATGAGGTATTCGTAATGCCCTGATCTTGTGTTGAAGGCAGTCTTCTATTCGTGCCCTGGGAAGATACTAATCAGATTGTATGTCCCATGTAGGTCCAGCTTGGTGAAGTAGCAAGCATTCTGAAGTGAATCATACAGTTCAGTGATCAAAGGAATGGGATAGTGATTCTTGAGAGTGATGTTGTTTAAGGCCCTGTAGTCAATACAGGGTCTGTGCCCACCATCCTTCTTACTGATTAAAAGAAGCCAGTCCCTGCAGGAAAGGAGTAAGGGTGAATGAAACCTTTAGCTAGGTTCTCTTGGATGTACTCATCCATGGACTTGGTTTCTGCTTTGGATAGAGGATAAGTCCTCCCTTTAGGAAGTGGGGCTCCGGGAAAGAGGTCAATTTTGCAGTTGTAAGGATAGTGGGGTAGCAGCACATTGGCTGCTTACTTTTAAAACACATCTGTGAAATCCGCATATACTGAGGGAAGGCTTGAGTGGAAGCAGGAGGTACCCCAGGAGGCCAATTGTCCCTCAACCCAGACCAAGGATGACAGGCTGTGCTGAGGAGTGAATGACCTCAAACTGCATCTGTTTGGTATGAAGGACTCCCACAGTCAGAGTCAGGGGCGCTGAATCAAAATGGATTAACCCTGAACCAAGGGGAGTGCCACCCAGAGTAGTTATTTTGAGACAATTCAGGCAACCCAGCCTGAATCATAAGATGGTGATCCAGAAAGTTTTCCACTGCCCCTGAATCAATGAAAGTTTGAGTGTGGAAAGAATTCTGAAGGTAGGTAAGGGTAACAGGTACCAGGATCCGAGAGGAGTGAGGGGATTTCATAGTGATCGTGCTTAGAGGTACCCCAGTGTTATCTTCTAAGCATTGGCTTTTCCCAGCCGAATGTCACAATTCTTTAGTTGGTGAGAGTTAGAACCACAATAAAAGCATAGTCACAATCTCCTTCTTCTCTGTTTTAAAGACTCTGTGGGTTTGAAGGAGGAGAGATCCATGGGTACCTCTACTGGGGTAACTGGAGGTGTTAAAGGGGTAGAGGATAGTGCAGAGACTGTACAAATAGAAGGATGGGAGGGAAGGATTCTCAGAGTTCTGTCTCTCTCAGCTTGTCTCTCCTGGAAGCGAGAGTCTAGACTGATACAAAGTGTTATAAAGTTGTGCAAGGAAGAAGGAACATCACGATAAGTAAGTTCATCTTTGATGCATTCATGCAGACCTTTCCTAAAGGCTGCCTTGAGAGCACTGCCATCCCATCTGGTCTCAAGTGCCAATGTGCGAAACTCAATGGCATATTGTGCCACAGTTCTATTGCTCTGGCGGAGATCCAGGAGAGAGTACTCTGCAACAGAAGTACGGCCAGAAGTCCCAAACACAGAAGATAATGCAGAAATGAAAGCATCAGCATCGTTCAAGAGTGGAGCATTCTGTTCCAAAAAGGCAAAAAGGGGTGACCCAGGCTAGGGCCTTGTCTTTCAGTAAGGAAATAATAAAGGTGACCCTTGACTGATGAGTCTGGAAGATGTGAGGATCATTGCGAAAGTGCAGCCTGCACTGGTTCAGAAAACCCCTACAATCAGTAGTACCTTCATATTTATCAGGTAATGGTATCCAGGTATACGTCCAGAACAAGGGGAAGCAACTACTAAGGAGAGTTGAGTGGTTATAGCCTCTAGTTTGGAATCCACACTCTGCAACTGTACGGTATGGGTTCCCAATATCTGTCCTTGAAGATAAACTGCTCTTGCTACCTCATTTGGGTCCATAGCCCAAGTATAATGTAATGCTCGTGGGATTATTCCACTATCAAACCAAACTTGGCCAGTAGTCTTCTTATCCCAGCGTCAAGCTGAAATTATAGGGTATATCCCAGAGCAGAGAAAGTTCACAAAATTAGGTAAGCGGTACTCACAATAGGCAGGGTAGTCTATGGCGGCAACAGGTAGGGAATCCAGTGGTATGGCAGTTCAAGGGTAAACCACTAGAATGACCGAAAAAGACAGGAATTGGCAACAAAGGGAATCCAATAATTACAGTTCAGGAATAAACCAATAGAATGGTCAGGCAGGCAGAGTCCAGTAACAGTATAGCAATCCAATTATTCAAGGGTTAAACAGGCAGAGTGGTCAGACAGGGTGAGTTCAGCAACTGTATGGCAATCCAGTATTTAGGGTTAAGCAAGCAGAATAGTCAGACAGAGTTCAATAACAGCATGGCAATCCAGTACTTTAGGGGTTAAGCAAGCAGAGTAGTCAGACAGGCAGAGTTCAATAACGTTATGGCAATCCAGTACTTTAGGGGTTAAGCAAGCAGAGTAGTCAGACAGGCAGAGTTCAATAACAGTATGGCAATTCAGTACTTTAGGGGTTAAGCAAGCAGAGTAGTCAGAAAGGCAGAGTTCAATAACGTTTTGGCAATCCAGTGCTTTAGGGGTTAAGCAAGCAGAGTAGTCAGACAGGCAGAGTTCAATAACAGAATGGCAATCCAGTACTTTAGGGGTTAAGCAAGCAGAGTAGTCAGACAGGCACAGCTCAATAACAGAATGGCAATCCAGTATACAGTAACAATCACACCCAGGAGCACACTAAGTAACACCTATACTTGGGCAGTGATAGGTAGAAAGTGAGCAACTTACATAGGCACAGGATTCGCACCACAGGATATCCTGACTGGCTTCAGAATGAAAGGAGGGTGCAGCGATGACGTCACCACCGCACGCACACAGGAGCCGACTCTACCCTAGGAAACGAGCAGAACAGCAGGCGCCATGTCCCTAGCAACAGCTAGAGCAGTGCGGCGTGACACTGCCAGAGATGACCGAGGAAAATGCCCCCAAGATTCCCGGCCGATAACTGTATACCTCAGCGTCGGGTGGGGACACCTCTCAACACCTCCAACAGACTGGAAAAAGTTAAACAGGACTTCTGGAGTCAAGACCTTGGGCATTTTCCTCTGTCATCTCCGGCAGTTTGTCTTTATCAGCTCTGCTGGCTTACAGTGGGTAAGATTACAATTTGCGCGGCAAATCAGTTGCAAAAATTCCACGAGCGTTATGGCTTTTCTCATTTGGGATTGCGCAGCTATTATTATATCTTAAACATAGAAAGATGTTTAACTATGCAGATAATGAAAATATTTTACATTACAATCTTATGCACATTAAACAATATCTCAGAGGGATTTTCAAAGAGATATTCGCATATAGATCTCGAGATATCTAGACATATATATATATTCATATACATATGTGGCTATAAATAGATATATCAGTCCAAAAATCAAATAGAGAAATGTTTATTTAGAAATAAATAGAACATATTCCATTGCGAAAACATTCTTGCATTATGAAATAATCACATTTTCATGTACACTTTTTAAGGAGAATACGTCATGGGCTTTCCGCGACAGATTAGGGTTTTCGTGGGGTTTTTTTTCTACTTGTTTTCTCCATTACTGTAAGTTTTAAGGGGAATACTTGAACGCGCACGCGATTTGGCTGTTTGCATTACGCGGCTTAACGCGCACGCAAAATAGGTTATTTTGCAACTTGTAATAGCTGCGCAACCCCAAATGCGAAAAAGCCATAACGTGCGTGGAGGTTTCGCAACTGATTTGCCAGGCAACTTGCAATCTTACCCACTGTATTCTCCAGCATGTTCAATTTATTTTAAAGAAAATTATGCCTTTAAAATTAAGGCACAATAATGCAAAGGGAGAAGGGGGCACTCCATTTTGATTACAGCAGCCACTCTGTTTTGTAATATGAGGTATGGGCAGTGCAATGACATGGATGTTTGGCAGAAGGCTTGTGGGTAACAGAGAGATAGGTAGCAGGCTCGGGGTGGAGCAGTATTTTTGGCTTGCATTATAAAGGTAAAATATGCAGGAGGCAAACTCTAAGATGTGTAGCATGTAGGCTTGTGGTATAAAGGAAAATGAAGAACTCAGTGAACTGAGTGATGCATGGTATGCAGGCTTATGTTGTCAAGGTGAGATGCAGACTTCTGTTAGGAATGTGCTGGAGCCCAAGAACCATCAGATTGAGTCAGGTTTCTTTTGTAGATGTTTTGGAAGATGAGGAGAAGACAGAGGGGCCTATCTATCAAGCTTGATGGCCTGTGTTTCTGGCGAGTCTTCAGACTCGCCAGAAACACAAGTAATGGAGTAGTGGTCACAAAGGCAGCTGCTCGATAACCCTGTCCGCCTGCTCTGAGCAGGCGGACAGGAATCGCCGGAATTCTTGTGAGCTGCTGGTGCAATGCTGAATACGGAGAGCGTATTGCTCTCCGCATTCAGCAATGTCTTGCGGACCTGATCCACACTGTCGGATCAGGCCTGCAAGACATTTGTTAAATTGGCCTCAGAGGCTGGTCTAATTAATAGTATTGTGATAAAAAAAAATTTATTATATGTAGTAAATAAAAGTTTGCAATGTTCTTCATTTTATTATTTTCACTTTCAATTAAACATTAATTCTGAAAACAGTGGGCTTTACAATTCCTTTAATGTCACAAAGTTGCAAATTTTCATCAAGGAAGGGACCCAGTGGCTGAGTAGTGGCAGAGTGAACACTTCCTCAGCACTCTGGACTGAACCCAGGATATAACCCACTGGCAGAGATGGTATTAAACAGTCACCACAACAAATACAAAAGTAGGGATTAGCAAAGAATTATCATTGTATGGGCAAAATAAACAGGTATTACGTAGATCCAGAAGAATAGTCAGGTCAGGTAAGAACTCAGTAACTACAGGCTGCATCAGGAACCAGGGATGTCTAGAAGGGTAGTCAAGGCAAGCCAAATGTCAGCACCACAATTAAATCAATAAAATCAGCATAAAAAACAAGGTTAGGTCAATAACAGAAAATCAGCGAAGAAATATGCACACCTATGTAGCAAGTACGACAAACAAGTGTCTGACCACTTGGCCACATTAAATAGAAGTGGTACAGAAGTAACCCGGACATGATGCAGACCAACTCCAAAAATTTACATGATGAAGAATGAAAGCTAAATGCAGCAACCAAAAATAACTCTGGTAATCAAACAGTGTCCAAAAAAGTCACGTTGACATCCAACAAGCAAGTCAGGTAAAAGTGTAAGTGCAGACTCCAGACTTAATAATCCAATATTCCATAGCTATTGATTGCATACTCTAGTGTCCCATTTATAATGGTCCCTAATTGTCCTTAGCAGAAAAGGGAACCTAGGCTAAAACATGGTGGCATCATTGCTTTATGGACAATTAAACTTTACACATTTATTTCAATATTTAAAATATCTAAACAACTAACATAATTTTAGGATTATTTTCGCTTTATACATTATTCTATCTAGTGTTTACTTTCGGCTAGATTCCGAGTCTTGCGTTAGGCTTAAAAAGCCTAAAGTACAAAAAAAACCCACTAAATTACAGAAAATAATAAACAAATTACAAGATTTTCAAACTAATTACACCTAATCTAATCCCCCTAGCAAAATAAAAAAAGCCCCCCCAAAATCAAAAAGCCCTACTCTACACTAAATTACAAATAACCCTTAAAAGGGCATTTTGCGGGGCATTGCCCCAAAGTAATCAGCTCTTTTACCTGTAAAAAAAATTACAAATCCCCCCAACATTAAAACCCACCACCCACACAACCAACCCTACTCTAAAACCCACCCAATACCCCCTTAAAAAAACATAACACTAACCCCTTGAAGATCACCTTACCGGGAGAAGTCTTCACCCAACCGGGCCGAAGTCCTCAACGAATCCGGCAGAAGTGGTCCTCCAGACAGGCAGAAGTGGTCCTCCAGATGGGCAGAAGTCTTCATCCAGACGGCATCTTCTATCTTCATCCATCCAGCGCGGAGAGGGTCCATCTTCAAGACATCCGACGTGAAGCATCCTCTTCTTCCGACGGCTACGACTGAATGAAGGTACCTTTAAGTGACGTCATCCAAGATGGCGTCCCTTCAATTACGATTGGCTGATAGAATTCTATCAGCCAATCAGAATTAAGGTAGAAAAAGTCCTATTGGCTGATGCAATCAGCCAATAGGATTGAAGTTCAATCCTATTGGCTGATCCAATCAGCCTATAGGATTGTCGGCGATGTCAGGGGCGTCACATTAGGGGTTAATAAGTGTAAGATTAGGGGTGTTTAGACTCGGGGTTCATGTTAGGGTGTTAGGTGTAGACATAAATGTATTTTTCCCATAGGAATCAATGGGGCTGCGTTAGGAGCTAAACGCTGCTTTTTTGCAGGTGTTAGGTTTTTATTTTCAGCTGGCTCTCCCCCATTGAGGGTTTTTATTTTCAGCCGGCTCTCCCCCATTGATTCCTATGGGGAAATCGTGCACGAGCACGTTCAGCCAGCTCACCGCTAATGTAAGCAGCGCTGGTATTGAGGTGAGATATGGAGCAAAATTTTGCTCTACGATCACTTTTTTGTGGTTAACGCCGGGTTTGTAAAAACCCGTAATGCCAGCGCTGTCTGTAAGTGAGCGGGGAGCATAAACTGCTCATTAGCACCGCATAGCCTCTAACGCAAAACTTGTAATCTAGGTGTTAGTCTTTAATCTCCCATTAAGGATGTTTAGGAGCTGAGGAGAAAGAGATAGGAGTCACGCTGGCATTTTTTAGAAGGATGAAAACTTAGAGATAAAGTTAGTTTTTTATCTATAGACAAGCTGTGGCTCCAAGCTGCTACACACTGTGAATCAAAAGTGCAGACACCTCCTCTGTAGCTCCTCCCAGCTTGGAGTGCCTGTACTGCAACAGATTAGCTTGCTTATATAATTCCAGGCACAAAAAGTATGGCACTGCAATATGTTGTTAAAAACACCATTTATTGGAAAATATCATTTTTTTCTCTTTTTCTAATATTTTCCAATAAATGGTGTTTAAACCTTATAGCACCTTGCAGTGCCATACTTTATCTATGTGCCTTAAAGAGACATAAAACCCAAAAATGTTCTTTCATGATTCAGATAGAGAATACAATTTTAACAACTTTCTAATTTACTTCTATTATCTAATCTGTTTCATTCTCTTGGTATCATTTGTTGAAGGAGCAGCAATGCACTAAGGGTTTCTAACTGAACACATGGGTGAGCCAATCACAAGCAATATATATATATATATATATATATATATATATATATATATATATATATATATATATATAGCTTCTTTAGTATGGCCTAGCACTCACGGAATCCTAGCAGTACCGCGGTGCACATCAGAAACAATTTCAATAAGTCCAATAAGAGGAAGGCACTCACCGGATTTGACAAAGGGACCCTTTATTCCTTTAACATAGCGTAACATTTTGGAGTGTTACCCCCCTTTGAAAACGGGGGTGACACCCCGAAACGTTACACTATGTTAAAGGAATATAGGATCCCTTTGTCAAATTTGGTGAGTGCCTTCCTCTTATTATATATGCAGCCACCAATCAACAGCTAGAACCTAGGTTCTCTGCTGCCCCTGAGTTTTCCTCGATAAACCGTTCAGCAAAAGATAACAAGAGAAGGAAGCAAATTAAATAACAGAAGTAAAGTGGAAAGTTGTTTAAAATTGTATACTCTATCTGAATCATGAAAGAAAAATGTGGGGTTTCGTGTCCCTTTAAGTTATTTCTTTGTCTGGAGACACTCTTCTGTGTATGCTGTGTTGTAGAATGGGGAGAGGGGAAGAGAGGCTGAATTCTCCTTTTCCCTCTCAAATAATAGAAGTGAGATTTACAATATTGTTTTTTTATACAGATACCTAAAAGTTAAAAATGAATAAAGAATATCACTATCTATAAAATAGTGTGCACAATAAATTTGTATAATAATCATACACATGCATAATATGATATAACAATAAGAAGAAGAAAAGAAGAAGAAACTAAATAGGTATATATCACATATATTGCAAAAGTCAAAAAGTAATTATCAACTAACACAGCCTAAGCAAATACTTCATACACAGTTCAGGGATGTACCTTTTGGACTGTTGTTGGGGGAAAAATGTTATTTCAAATATAGTTACTTTTACCCAAACTTCCCCTCAAAAAAATTCCAAGAAATCTGTGTTGATGAGAATGTCTTACAGTCCCTGCAAAATTAAATCCTCGTAATCTAAAAATGTACCTTTTTACTTTGCTAATCTGGGTGCAAGAGATGATGTGCATATTGACAGCCTAAATAGCTCCATATGCGAGGGGTATGGGGAGAGTGCAATACACAATATCTAAGGAATGGGCGGTAATGCTTCTCATTGGCTTCACTACATCACAAGAAAAAATGGCCCAATGCAAAGGGTACATCTATATTTATTTCCCTTTAAGTAACATTTCCACATTTAAAAATAGATCCGATAAGCATTTACTTTTTGTAATCTCTCACATCTTTATAAATTTTATTTCTAGGCTTGGCATCAGATCTTTTAGAAGCCAAATGCTATTTATATGCCAAATATACAGATCGTCCATCTTCCAGTCCTGACTACAAAAACACCTCAAATTTAAAAGGTATTGATACATGAATAATGAAATGGGCAGTGACTAAAATAGGGGGTCGATTACAATTCTTTAGAAATATTTATTTATTGATTTTTCTACAAAATTCACCATTAAAAACTATGGCCTCTAGTTATGAAGCCGTCTACTTACCTGCATTCGCCGGCCCAATACGCTCACCTAAGCTCGCCTCACATCGCCGCTGCGGACCTGAATACGCTCGCCAAAGTTATCAATAAATCTGTCAAAAAGCCGCGCACCAAGTACGGGGCGATGAGCAGCGGACTGTGATAGTTATCACTCATCAATCTCGCTGCTCTTCGACTTTTTTTTACAGCTTTATTGATACCCCTGTCACTAAGCACTCACACTATACTATACTGTTCAACCCCCTATACCGGCGCCCCCGGAGCCCCCCACAACTAAATAAAGTTATTAACCCCTAAACCGCCGCTCCTAGACCCTGCTGCAACTATAATAAATATATTAACCCCTAAACCGCCGCTCCTCGACCCGCCACCACCTACATTATACCTATTAACCCCTAATCTGACGCCCCCTATACCGCCGCCACCTACATAAACTTATTAACCCTATCCTGCCGATCCCGGACCCCACCGCAACTAAATAAATTGTTTAACCCCTAAACAGCCGCTCCCGGACCCCGGCGCAACTATAATAAATATGTCAACCCCTAAATCGCCGCTCCCGGACCCCGCCGCCACCTACATAATACCTATTAACCCCTATCCTGCCCCCCCTATACCGCCGCCACCTATAATACATTTATTAACCCCTATCCTGCCCGCCCTACACCGCCGCCACTATAATAAAATTATTAACCCCTAAACCTAAGTCTAACACTAACCCTAACACCCCCCTAACTTAAATATTAATTAAATAAATCTAAATAATATTACTCTTATTAACTAAATTAATCCTATTTAAAACTAAATACTTACCTATAAAATAAACCCTAATATAGCTACAATATAACTAATAGTTACATTGTAGCTATTTTAGGATTTATATTTATTTTACAGGCAACTTTGTATTTATTTTAACTCGGTACAATAGTTATTAAATAGTTATTAACTATTTAATAGCTACCTAGTTAAAATAAAGACAAATTTACCTGTAAAATAAAAACTAACCTAAGTTACAATTACACCTAACACTACACTATAATTAACTAAGGCCTAGATTTAGAGTTTGGCGGTAGACGTGAAAACCAGCGTTAGAGGCTCCTAACGCTGGTTTTAGGCTACCTCCGGTATTTGGAGTCACTCAAAAAAGGGTCTAACGTTCACTTTTCAGCCGCGACTTTTCCATACCGCAGATCCCCTTACGTCAATTGCGTATCCTATCTTTTCAATGGGATTTTTCTAACTCCGGTATTTAGAGTCGTGTCTGAAGTGAGCGTTAGAATTCTAACGACAAAACTCCAGCCGCAGAAAAAAGTCAGTAGTTAAGAGCTTTCTGGGCTAACGCCGGTTCATAAAGCTCTTAACTACTGTACTCTAAAGTACACTAACACCCATAAAATACCTATGTACCCCTAAACCGAGGCCCCCCCACATCACCGCCACTCGATTAAATTTTTTTAACCCCTAATCTGCCGACCGCCACCTACGTTATACTTATGTACCCCTAATCTGCTGCCCCTAACACCGCCGACCCCTATATTATATTTATTAACCCCTAACCTGCCCCCCACAACGTCGCAGCCAGCTACCTACAATAATTAACCCCTAATCTACCGACCGCAAAGCGCTGCCACCTACATTATAGCTATGTACCCCTAATCTGCTGCCCCTAACACCGCCGACCCCTATATTATATTTATTAACCCCTAATCTGCCCCCCCTCAACGTCGCCTCCACCTGCCTACACTTATTAACCCCTAATCTGCCGAGCGGACCGCACCGCTACTATAATAAAGTTATTAACCCCTAATCCGCCTCACTAACCCTATAATAAATAGTATTAAGCCTTAATCTGCCCTCCCTAACATCGCCAACACCTTACTTCAATTATTAACCCCTAATCTGCCGACCGGAGCTCACCGCTATTCTAATAAATGTATTAACCCCTAAAGCTAAGTCTAACCCTAACACTAACACCCCCCTAAATTAAATATAATTTAAATCTAACGAAATTAATTAACTCTTATTAAATAAATTATTACTATTTAAAGCTAAATACTTACCTTTAAAATAAATCCTAATATAGCTACAATATAAATTATAATTATATTATAGCTATTTTAGGATTAATATTTATTTTACAGGTAACTTTGTATTTATTTTAACCAGGTACAATAGCTATTAAATAGTTAAGAACTATTTAATAGCTAAAATAGTTAAAATATTTACAAAATTACCTGTAAAATAAATCCTAACCTAAGTTACAATTAAACCTAACACTACACTATCAATAAATTAATTAAATACAATACCTACAAATAACTACAATGAAATAAACTAAAGTACAAAAAATAAAAAAGAACTAAGTTACAAAAAATAAAAAAATATTTACAAACATAAGAAAAATATTACAACAATTTTAAACTAATTACACCTACTCTAAGCCCCCTAATAAAATAACAAAGACCCCCAAAATAAAAAATGCCGTACCCTATTCTAAATTACTAAAGTTCAAAGCTCTTTTACCTTACCAGCCCTGAACAGGGCCCTTTGCGGGGCATGCCCCAAGAAGTTCAGCTCTTTTGCCTGTAAAAAAAAACACATACAATACCCCCCCCAACATTACAACCCACCACCCACATACCCCTAATTTAACCCAAACCCCCCTTAAATAAACCTAACACTAAGCCCCTGAAGATCATCCTACGTTGTCTTCACCTCACCGGGTATCACCGATTGGTCCTGGCTCCAAAATCTTCATCCAACCCAAGCGGGAGCTGGCGATCCATCATCCGGTGGCTGAAGAGGTCCAGAAGAGGCTCCAGAGTCTTCATCCTATCCGGGAAGAAGAGTAGATCCGGACCGGCAACCATCATCTTCCAAGCAGCATCTTCTATCTTCATCCGATGAGGACCGGCTCCATCCTGAAGACCTCCACCGCGGACCCGTCATTCTTCAGTTGGACGTCGCCGGATGAAGATGGGTTCGCGGTGGAGGTCTTCAGGATGGAGCCGGTCCTCATGTTTTGTTTTTTTTTACAGGCAAAAGAGCTGAACTTCTTGGGGCATGCCCCGCAAAGGGCCCTGTTCAGGGCTGGTAAGGTAAAAGAGCTTTGAACTTTAGTAATTTAGAATAGAGTAGGGCATTTTTTATTTTGGGGGTCTTTGTTATTTTATTAGGGGGCTTAGAGTAGGTGTAATTAGTTTAAAATTGTTGTAATATTTTTCTTATGTTTGTAAATATTTTTTTATTTTTTGTAACTTAGTTCTTTTTTTATTTTTTGTACTTTAGTTAGTTTATTTCATTGTAGTTATTTGTAGGTATTGTATTTAATTAATGTATTGATAGTGTAGTGTTAGGTTTAATTGTAGGTAATTGTAGGTATTTTATTTAATTAATTTAATGATAGTATAGTGTTAGGTTTAATTGTAACTTAGGTTAGGATTTATTTTACAGGTAATTTTGTAATTATTTTAACTATTTTACCTATTAAATAGTTCTTAACTATTTAATAGCTATTGTACCTGGTTAAAATAAATACAAAGTTACCTGTAAAATAAATATTAATCCTAAAATAGCTATAATATAAATATAATTTATATTGTAGCTATATTAGGATTTATTTTACAGGTAAGTATTTAGCTTTAAATAGGAATAATTTATTTAATAAGAGTTAATTAATTTTGTTAGATTTAAATTATATTTAAGTTAGGGGGGTGTTAGTGTTAGGGTTAGACTTAGCTTTAGGGGTTAATACATTTATTAGAATAGCGGTGAGCTCCGGACGGCAGATTAGGGGTTAATAATTGAAGTTAGGTGTCGGCGATGTTAGGGAGGGCAGATTAGGGGTTAAAACTATTTATTATAGGGTTAGTGAGGCGGATTAGGGGTTAATAACTTTATTATAGTAGCGGTGCGGTCCGCTCGGCAGATTAGGGGTTAATAAGTGTAGGCAGGTGGAGGCGACGTTGAGGGGGGCAGATTAGGGGTTAATAAATATAATATAGGGGTCGGCGGTGTTAGGGGCAGCAGATTAGGGGTACATAGCTATAATGTAGGTGGCAGCGCTTTGCGGTCGGCAGAATAGGGGTTAATTATTGTAGGTAGCTGGCTGCGACGTTGTGGGGGGCAGGTTAGGGGGTTAATAAATATAATATAGGGGTTGGCGGTGTTAGGGGCAGCAGATTAGGGGTACATAAGGATAACGTAGGTGGCGGTCGGCAGATTAGGGGTTAAAAAAATTTAATCGAGTGGCGGCGATGTGGGGGGGGCCTCGGTTTAGGGGTACATAGGTAGTTTATGGGTGTTAGTGTACTTTAGAGTACAGTAGTTAAGAGCTTTATGAACCGGCGTTAGCCCAGAAAGCTCTTAACTACTGACTTTTTTCTGCGGCTGGAGTTTTGTCGTTAGAATTCTAACGCTCACTTCAGACACGACTCTAAATACCGGAGTTAGAAAAATCCCATTGAAAAGATAGGATACGCAATTGACGTAAGGGGATCTGCGGTATGGAAAATTTGCGGCTGAAAAGTGAGCGTTAGACCCTTTTTTGAGTGACTCCAAATACCGGAGGTAGCCTAAAACCAGCGTTAGGAGCCTCTAACGCTGGTTTTCACGGCTACCGCCAAACTCCAAATCTAGGCCTTAGATAGTTACAATGTAATTAATAATTACATTGTAGCTATTTTAGGATTTATTTTTATTTTACAGGTAACTTTGTATTTATTTTAACTAGGTACAATAGTTATTAAATAGTTATTAACTATTTAATAACTACCTAGCTAAAAGAAATACAAAATTACCTGTAAAATAAATCCTAACCTAAGTTACAATTAAACCTAACACTACACTATCATTAAATGAATTAAATAAATTAGCTACAAATAACTACAATTAAATACAATTAAATAAACTAAACTAAATTACAAAAAACAAACAAACACTAAATAACAGAAAATAAAAAAATATTACAAGAATTTTAAACTAATTACACCTAATCTAAGCCCCCTAATAAAATAAAAAAATAAAAAAATAAAAGTCCCTACCCTATTCTACATTACAAAGTAATCAGCTCTTTTACCAGCCCTTAAAAGGGCTTTTTGCAGGGCATTGCCCCAAAGTAATCAGCTCTTTTACCTGTTAAAAAAAATACAACCCCTCCAACATTAAAACCCACCACCCACATACCCCTTCTCTAACCCACCCAAACCCCCCTTAAATAAACCTAACACTAACCCCCTGAAGATCTCCCTACCTTGAGTCGTCTTCACCCAGCCGGGCCGAAGTCGTCATCCGATGGGGCAGAAGAGGACATCCAGACCGGCAGAAGTCTTCATCCTATCCGGGCAGAAGAGGACATCTGGACCGGCAGACATCTTCATCCAAGCGGCATCTTCTATCTTCATCCATCCGACAAGGAGCGGCTCCATCTTCAAGTCCTCTGGCACGGAGCATCCTTCCTGGCCGACGGACTAACGACAATAGAATTGATCTTGCATTCTATTGGCTCATCCAATCAGCCAATTGGATTGAACTTCAATCTGATTGGCTGATTCAATCAGATTTTCCTACCTTAATTCCGATTGGCTGATAGAATCCTATCAGCCAATTGGAATTCGAGGGACGCCATCTTGGATGACGTCATTTAAAGGAACCGTCATTCGTTGTTAGTCCGTCGGCGAGGAAGGATGCTCCGCGCCAGAGGTCTTGGTCGTCGGATGGATGAAGATAGAAGATCCCGCTTGGATGAAGATGTCTGCTGGTCCGGATGTTCTCTTCTACCCAGATAGGATGAAGACTTCTGCCGGTCTGGATGTCCTCTTCTGCCCCATCGGATGAAGACTTCGGCCCAGCTGGGTGAAGACAACTCAAGGTAGGGAGATCTTCAGGGGGTTAGTGTTAGGTTTATTTAAGGGGGGTTTGGGTGGGTTAGAGTAGGGGTATTTGGGTGGTGGGTTTTAATGTTGGGGGGGTTGTATTTTTTTTAACAGGTAAAAGAGCTGATTACTTTGGGGCAATGCCCCGCAAAAAGCCATTTTAAGGGCTGGTAAAAGAGCTGATTACTTTGTAATGTAGAATAGGGTAGGGACTTTTATTATTTTGGGGTTTTTTTTATTTTATTTGGGGGCTTAGATTAGGTGTAATTAGTTTAAAATTCTTGTAATATTTTTTTATTTTCTGTAATTGTTTTTTTTTTGTAATTTAGTTTAGTTTATTTAATTGTATTTAATTGTAGGTATTTGTAGCTAATTTATTTAATTAATTTAATGATAGTGTAGTGTTAGGTTTAATTGTAACTTAGGTTAGGATTTATTTTACAGGTAATTTTGTAGTTATTTTAACTAGGTAGCTATTAAATAGTTAATAACTATTTAATAACTATTGTACCTAGTTAAAATAAATACAAAGTTACCTGTAAAATAAAAATAAATCCTAAAATAGCTACAATTTAACTTTTAGTTATATTGTAGCTATATAAGGGTTTATTTTATAGGTAAGTATTTAGTTTTAAATAGGATTAATTTAGTTAATAAGAGTAATATTATTTAGATTTATTTAATTAATATTTAAGTTAGGGGGGTGTTAGGGTTAGTGTTAGACTTAGGTTTAAGGGTTAATAATTTTATTATAGTGGCGGCGGTGTAGGGGGGCAGGATAGGGGTTAATAAATTTATTATAGGTGGCGGCGGTATAGGGGGGGGCAGGATAGGGTTTAATAGGTATTATGTAGGTGGCGGCGGGGTCTGGGAGCGGCGGTTTAGGGGTGAAATATTTATTATAGTTGCGGCGGGGTCCGGGAGCGGCGGTTTAGGGGTTAAACAATTCATTTATTTGCGCGGGGTCCAGGATCCGCAGGATGGGGGTTAATTAGTTTATGTAGGTGGCGGCGGTATAGGGGCGGCAGATTAGGGGTTAATATGTATAATCTAGGTGGCGGCAGGGTCCGGAAGCGGCGGTTTAGGGGGTAATACATTTATTTAGTTGCGGCGGTGTAGGAGGGGCAGATTAGGGGTGTTTAGACTCGGGGTACATGTTAGGGTGTTAGGTGTAGACATTTCCCATAGGAATCAATGGGATATCGGGCTGCAGCGAACATGAACTTTTGCTAAGGTCAGACTCCCATTGATTCCTATGGGATCCGCCACCTCCAGGGCGGCGGATTGAAATCCAGGTACGCTGGCCCGGAATAGTGGCAAGCGTACCTGGTAGTAGTTTGATAACTACCAAAAGTAGTCAGATTGTGCCGAACTTGCGTCCGGAACATCTGGAGTGATGTAACCATCGATCTGTGTCGGACTGAGTCCGGCGGACCGTAGGTTACATCACTATATTCTACTTTTGCCAGGCAGTAGGGCTTGATAACTATGGCGAGTCAGCCTCGCCACAAATACGCTGCGGAATTCCAGCGTATTTGCTGTTGATGGCTTCATAACTAGAGGCCTATGGGGTGTTTTGTAGATAAATAATTTGTTAAATTTTACTAAAGGATTATGATCCACCCCATAGTGACTTCTGCTGATGCTGTAATCTATCATTTCCTATGATAAACTTTTTTCAATATTTGAATAAACACATTGGGGCCTTTCTATCAAGCTCTGAAAGGAGCTTGACGGCCCGTGTTTCTGGCAAATCTTCAGACTCGCCAGAAACATCAGTTATGAAGCAGTGGTCACAAAGACCGCTGCTCCATAACCCTATACACCTGCTCTGAGCAGGCGGACAGGAATCGCAACAATTCAACCCGATCGAGTACGATCGGGTTGATTGACACCCCCTGCTGGCAGCCGATTGGCCGCGAGTCTGCAGGGGGTGGCGTTGCACCAGCAGCTCTTGTGAGCTGATGGTGCAATGCTGAATATGGAGAGCGTATTGCTCTCCGTATTCAGCGAGGTCTGGCAGACCTGATCCGCACTGTCGGATTAGGTCCGCCAGACTTTGTTAAATAGAGGCCCTTGTATAAAGAATAGAGCCTTTCATAGCTCAGTTAATCAGCCACAAATAATAAAACCCTTTCTAGTATATGCATTCAGTCTGGCTTGAAACAATACCATGGTCTACCTTATCTAAGAAGCTGAAACCTAACCAATACAAGAAGACTCACAATCCAGCATACCAACCACTGCTACATTTAAAAAACCAGTGTATAAGCAATGCACATAATGTACAGTCTCCATAAAGTATTGATAGCAGAAGTCAGCAGCTCACATGTTATTGCAGGAAGCATGGCCAATATGTGCAGATATGTTCATCATCCCATCTTCTCCCAGGCACGTATTTAACTCCACTACTAAATTTCAATTAACATCTATGACCACTGCATACCTGGTTTCTGAGAGGAAATTATGAGAACATTTATCAGTGAGGTACAGAATTTCAGAAGTTTTCTTGTTTAATGGGAGATGAAACACTTTGAAATTATAATATAAATGTTGAATTATCAGTACTAAAATCCTTTCCCATTTTAATTATTTATTTTGCCAATTTTCCAATAATTTAACTTTGAAATTTGTGGGTTTTTAATTTCGGAGAATTGGAAGTACACACTGGAGACTTTAAATGCATAAAGGCTGCCACAAATCTGTCTTACTAACAGTGATAATTGTTTTCTACTCCACCAACAAGCCTGGATTGTCTCTTCTAAAGAAGGCAATTGGTGAATGAAGCTTATCCTTAATCAAGGCTTTTTTTGTGGGAGTACTCACTGGTACTGAGTACCACCATGTCTGGCATCTTAGAACAGGACAGGTAATATTTCTAATTGTCATGTAAAATAAATCAAGCATTTCAAAGTTAATGAGCACAATATATCACAATAATCAATTATTTCCAGCACCTTTTTTAAAATAAAATTTTAAAAAAATGCTTCATAGCTTGTCCGCCTGCTCTGAGGCCGGGGTCAGAAATCAACCCGATCGAATACGATCGGGTTTAATGACACCCTCTGCTAGCGGCCATTGGCCGCGAATCTGTAGGGGGCGGCATTGCGCCAGCAGTTCACAAGAACTGCTGGTGCAATGATAAATGCCGACAGCGTATGCTGTCTGCATTTATCGATATGCGGCGGACATGATACGCTACATTGTATCATGTCTGCTCACACTATGATAAATTGGCCCCTTAATCTTGACTCTAAAAATTGTTTTTAGTCAAATGTAAATTAAT
>NC_069502.1:989118390-989273390 GCF_027579735.1 Bombina bombina
GAACTGGAAAAAGGAATAAAACAAAGGTGTAGAGGTGCCTGGGGTTTAGTAAAAAAAAAATGTTTTAATTAAGGGTGGGGTCGTGGACTCTCCATATCCGGAAAGAAAGAAATGTATCAGGTAAGCATACATTTTGTTTACTTTCCTAAGATATGGAGAGTCCACAACGTCATTCCAATTACTAGTGGGAACCATTACCCAAGCTAGAGGACACGAAATGATGAATAGGCAGGTAGAACAAGATAGACAGACCTAAACAGAAGGCACCACCGCTTGAATAACTTTTCTCCCAAAAGAGGCCTCAGCCGAGGCAAAAGTATCAAATTTGTCAAATTTAGAAAAAGTATGCAGAGAGGACCAATTGCAGCCTTGCAAATCTGTTCCACCGAAGATTCATTTTTGAAAGCCCAAGAAGAGGAGACATTCCTAGTGGAATGAGCTGTAATTCTCTCAGGAGGCTGCTGACCAGCAGTCTCATAAGCAAAACGAATTATACTTCTCAACCAGAGGGAAAGAGAAGTAGCGGTAGCCTTCTGACCATTCAGCTTTCCTGAGAAACAAACAAAAAGGGCAGAAGACTGGAGAAAATCCTTAGTCGTCTGTAGGTAGAATTTTAGAGCACACACAACATCCAAGTTGTGCAACAGACTTCCTTATGAGAAGAAGGATTGGGACAGAGAGAAGGAACAACAATTTCCTGATAAATATTTCTATCCGAAACCACTTTCAGAAGAAAACCCAATTTAGTGCAAAGAACCGCCTTATCTGCATGAAAGATAAGGTATTATTATTATTATTATTATCAGGTATTTGTAGAGTGCCAACAGATTCCGCAGCGCTGTAAACATAGTCGGTGTACAGGATAGCTTTTGTAGGGGTCAAGTGGGTAGAGGGCCCTGCCGAGAGTTTCACTGTTGTAGTCGACTCTTATGAAGCGATCTGTAAACAGCTGGGCCCATAGGCTTACATTCTAAGGGGTTCAAGGGGAAAGCAATGGAATTAGGAAAGGTTAGTGTTGGTTGTATGCATCCCTCCCTGAATAGTAGAGTTTTTAGGGAGTGCTTGAAGCTGTTAAAACTAGGGGAGAGTCTTATGGAGTGAGGCAGGGAATTCCACAAGATGGGGGCCAGTCTGGAGAAGTCCAGTAAATGGGAATGCGAGGAAGTAACAAGAGAGGAGGAAAGGAGGAGATCCTGAGCTGATCGAAGGGGACAGGAGGGAGAGTATCTAGAGACAAGTTCTGAGCTGTAGGGGGGAGCAGTGCAGTTGAGAGCTTTATATGTCAGGGTGAGGATTTTATGTTTAATCCTAGAGGCAAGAGGAAGCCAGTGAAGGGATTGGCAGAGAGGTGCAGCAGATGAAGAGCGATGAGTAAGGAAGATGAGTCTGGCAGAGGCATTCATAATGGATTGTAAAGGAGCTATGCGGCAGCTAAGTAGACCAGAGAGGACGGAGTTGCAGTAGTCGAAGCGGGAAAGGATGAGAGAGTGGATTAAAATCTTGGTTGTATCTTGTGTAAGAAAATGTCTAATTTTAGCAATGTTTTTAAGGTGGAAGTGGCAGGCTTTAGGAAAGGACTAAATGTGAGGAGTGAGGGAAAGATCTGAGTCAAGTGTGACCCCAAGACATCGGGCGTGTGGGGTAGGGGTAATGATGGAATTATCAATAGTTATAGAAATTTTGGGGGTGGAGACATTAGAAGAAGGGTGAAAAATAAAGAGTTCAGTTTTGGAGAGATTTAGTGAGAGGACATCCAAGATGAGATGTGAGAAAGACAGTTAGTGACACGGGTTAGTAAGGAAGGAGGTAGGTCTGGTGCAGAGAGGTAGATTTGGGTGCCATCAGCATACAAATGCTATTGAAACCCATGGGAGTTTATTAAGGAACCTAGTAATGACGTGTAGCTTGAAAAAGAGAAGGGGAACAAAGGACAGAGCTTTGAGGTACCCCAACAGAAAGTGGTAACGGGGCAGAGGATGTACCGGAGAAGGCTACACTAAATGTACGGTTAGTCAGGTAGGAAGAGAACCATGAGAGAGCTGTGTCACAGATGCCGAAGGATTGGAGGATTTGGAGCAGAAGAGGGTGGCCAACAGTGTCAAAGGCTGCAGACAGGTCAAGGATGATAAGGTAAGGCGAATCACATTGCAAATCCGAGAATTTCGAAATTCTCCAAGCAAAAGAGATAGCAATAAGAAACAACACCTTCCAAGATAACAACTTAATATCTATAGAATGCATTGTCTCAAACTTAGCCTGCTGCAAAACTTTAAGAACCAGGTTAAGGAGGAGCAACAGGTTTAAACACAGGCCTGATTCTGACCAGGGCCTGACAAAAAGATTGAACATCTGGCACATCTGCCAGAGGCTTATGTAAAAGAATAGATAAAGCAGAAATCTGACCTTTCAGAGAACTGACTGACAACCCTTTCTGCAGACCTTCCTGGAGAAAAGACAAAATCCTAGGAATCCTGACCCTACTCCAAGAGTAGCCTTTGGATTCACAGCAATAAAGGTATTTACGCCATACCTTATGGTAAATTTTACGAGTAACAGGCTTGCGAGCCTGTAGCATGGTCTCAATGACCAACTCAGAAAACCCATGCTTAGCCAAAACTAAGCGTTTAATCCCCAAGCAGTCAGCTTAAGAGAAACGAGATTTGGATGGAGAAATGGACCCTGAGTTAGAAGGTCCTTCCTCAGAGGCAACCCCCAAGGTGGCAGAGATGACATTTTTATTAGTGATGTTGCGAATAGTTCGCTGGCGAATAGTTCCCGGCGAACATAGCATGTTCGCGTTCGCCGCGGCGGGCGAACATATACGATGTTCGATCCGCCCCTATTCATCATCATTGAGTAAAATTTGACCCTGTATCTCACAGTCTGCAGACACATTCCAGCCAATCAGCAGCAGACCCTCCAACCTAGACCCTCCTAGACCCTCCCAGCTCCTGGACAGCAGCCATTTTAGATTCATTCGGAAGCTGCATTGTTAGTAAAAGGAGGGACAGTGTAGCTGCTGGTGATTTAATAGGGAAATTGATAGCTAGACTAGTGTATTCAATGTCCACTACAGTCCTGAAGGACTCATCTGATCTCTGCTGTAAGGACAGCACCCCAAAAAGCCCTTTTTAGGGCTAGAACATCATTTTTTTTTCCTGTGTAATCTAATTGCAGTTGCCTGCCCGCCAAGCCAGTTGCCCAGTACCACCACTCATATCTGGTGTAACAGTAGTGTAAATTTAAAAAAAAAAAACTTTTTTGACTGTGAAACATCAGTCTGCTAGTGTAATCTAATTGCAGTTGCCTGCCTGCCAGCGTGTGTGCCAGACCCACTCGCCCAGTGCCACCACTCATATCTGGTGTAACAGTAGTGTAAATTTAAAAAAAAAAACTTTTTGAATGTGAAACATCAGTCTGCTAGTGTAATCTAATTGCAGTTGCCTGCCTGACAGCATGTGTGCCAGGCCCACTTGCCCAGTGCCACCACTCATATCTGGTGTAACAGTAGTGTAAATTTAAAAAAAAAAAAACTTTTTTGACTGTGAAACATCAGTCTGCTTGTGTAATCTAATTGCAGTTGCCTGCCTGCCAGCATGTGTGCCAGGCTCACAGCATATACGGTGCCCACTTGCCCAGTGCCACCACTCATATCTGGTGTAACAGTAGTGTAAATTTAAAAAAAAAAAACTTTTTTGACTGTGAAACATCAGTCTGCTTGTGTAATCTAATTGCAGCTGCCTGCCTGCCAGCGTGTGTGCCAGGCTCACAGCGTATACTGTGCCCACTTGCCCAGTGCCACCACTCATATCTGGTGTAACAGTAGTGTAAATTTAAAAAAAAAAACTTTTTAGACTGTGAAACATCATCTGCTTGTGTAATCTAATTGCAGTTGCCTGCCTGCCAGCGTGTGTGCCAGGCTCACAGCGTATACTGTGCCCACTTGCCCAGTGCCACCACTCATATCTGGTGTAACAGTAGTGTAAATTTAAAAAAAAAAATTTTTGGACTGTGAAACATCAGTCTGCTTTTTTGTGTCAGGCTCACAGCGTATACTGTGCCCACTTGCCCAGTGCCACCACTCATATCTTGCTTAATAGTAGTGTAAGCGTACATTTAAAAAAAAAACACTTTTTGGACTGTGAAATATCAGTCTGCTTTTTTGTGTCAGGCTCACAGCGTATACTGTGCCCACTTGCCCAATGCCACCATTCATATCTTGTTTAATAGTAGTGTAAGTGTACATTTAAAAAAAAATGACAGGCAGAGGCAGGCCACCCCGCAGGTGCCGTCGTGGTCGTGGTGCTGTGATTCCCTTTGGCCCTAGAATAATGCCCAGTGTTCAGAGGCCACGTCCCATGAACTCGAAAAGTTCTGAGGACATAGTTGACTTTTTAACACAGGACACCCAATCTTCTATAGCTTCCGCTCCGAACCTTGACGCACCATCCTCCTCCAGCTTATCTTCGGGCACCTCTCAAGTTACCACTCGCCCGCCTGCCGCCACCACCAACACTAGCACCACAGCCGCTTCACTTGATCTGTCAGAGGAGTTATTTACACATCATTTGGAAGAAATGAGTGATGCACAACCATCATTGACAGACGATGTAGATATCATATCTGGTGTAACAGTAGTGTAAATTTTAAAAAAAAAATTTTTGGACTGTGAAACATCAGTCTGCTTTTTTGTGTCAGGCTCACAGCGTGTACTGTGCCCACTTGCCGAGTGCCACCACTCATATTTTGTTTAATAGTAGTGTAAGCGTACATTTAAAAAAAAAACACTTTTTGGACTGTGAAACATCAGTCTGGTTTTTTGTGTCAGGCTCACAGCGTATACTGTGCCCACTTGCCCAGTGCCACCACTCATATATTGTTTAATAGTAGTGTAAGTGTACATTTAAAAAAAAAAAATTTGGACTGTGAAACATCAGTCTGCATTTTTGTGTCAGACTCACAGCGTATACTGTGCCCACTTGCCCAGTGCCACCACTCATATCTTGTTTAATAGTAGTGTAAGTGTACATTTAAAAAAAAAAAAACTTTTTGGACTGTGAAACATCAGTCTGCTTTTTTGTGTCAGGCTCACAGCTTATACTTGGCCCACTTGCCCAGTGCCACCACTCATATCTTGTTTAATAGTAGTGTAAGTGTACATTTAAAAAAATAAAAACTTTTTGGACTGTGAAACATCAGTCTGCTTTTTTGTGTCAGGCTCACAGCGTATATTGTGCCCACTTGCCCAGTGCCACCACTCATATCTTGTTTAATAATAGTGTAAGTGTACATTTAAAAACAAAAAAAAACTTTTTGGACTGTGAAACATCAGTCTGATTTTTTGTGTCAGGCTCACAGCTTATACTGGGCCCACTTGCCCAGTGCCACCACTCATATCTTGTTTAATAGTAGTGTAAGTGTACATTTAAAAAAATAAAAACTTTTTAGACTGTGAAACATCAGTCTGCTTTTTTGTGTCAGGCTCACAGCGTATACTGTGCCCACTTGCCCAGTGCCACCACTCATATCTTGTTTAATAGTAGTGTAAGTGTACATTTAAAAAAAAAAAAACTTTTTTGACTGTGAAATATCAGTCTGCTTTTTTGTGTCAGGCTCACAGCGTATACTGTGCCCACTTGCCCAATGCCACCATTCATATCTTGTTTAATAGTAGTGTAAGTGTACATTTAAAAAAAAATGACAGGCAGAGGCAGGCCACCCCGCAGGTGCCGTCGTGGTCGTGGTGCTGTGATTCCCTTTGGCCCTAGAATAATGCCCAGTGTTCAGAGGCCACGTCCCATGAACTCGAAAAGTTCTGAGGACATAGTTGACTTTTTAACACAGGACACCCAATCTTCTATAGCTTCCGCTCCGAACCTTGACGCACCATCCTCCTCCAGCTTATCTTCGGGCACCTCTCAAGTTACCACTCGCCCGCCTGCCGCCACCACCAACACTAGCACCACAGCCGCTTCACTTGATCTGTCAGAGGAGTTATTTACACATCAGTTGGAAGAAATGAGTGATGCACAACCATCATTGACAGACGATGTAGATAACAGTGATATGTCTCAGTCAGGTAGCATTACAGACATGGACGTACGGTGTGATGAGGATGATGTTGTACCCACTGCTGCTTCCTTTGTTGATTTGTCAGATACAAGTGAAGCGGTTGATGATGACGATGCGTCCATGGATGTCAAGTGGGTGCCCGCTAGAAGAAGAACAGGGGGAAAGTTCAGATGGGGAGACAGAGAGGAGGAGGAGGAGACGAGTTGGAAGCAGGGGGAGGTCATCGCAAGGAGCTAGTGGCACAGTTAGACAGCATGCATCGGCACCCAGGGTCAGTCAGACAGCACGTCAATCAACTCATGCTGTTGCCACCACCAGAATGCCGTCATCGCAGAGCTCAGCAGTGTGGCATTTTTTGTGTGTGTCTACCTCTAAAAACACAGTCATGGGAAGTCCAACACCCACCTAGGTACAACTGCTTTGCGAAGGCACATGATCG
This sequence comes from Bombina bombina, assembly GCF_027579735.1. Classification (NCBI taxonomy): domain Eukaryota; kingdom Metazoa; phylum Chordata; class Amphibia; order Anura; family Bombinatoridae; genus Bombina; species Bombina bombina. The sequence goes on from NC_069502.1 coordinate 989,124,902, forward strand.
CACATCACAAACGCCTATGGGATCAACACATGAGTAGAAGCAGCACACAAACTCAAAGCCGCCATCCTCCTCCTGGTCCAGCATCTTCAGCCACGTCAACCACTGCTGTCCTCCTTGCCCCCTCTCAACCATCCGCCACTCTGTCTCTCTTCCGGAGCAGTTCCTGCTCATCTGCCCACAGTCCGGTGTCTGTCAAGGACATGTTTGAGCGTAAGAAGCCAATGTCACAAAGTCACCCCCTTGCCCGGCGTCTAACAGCTGGCTTGTCTGAACTCTTATCCCGCCAGCTTTTACCATACAAGCTGGTGGAGTCTCAGGCATTCAAAAAAATTGTAGCTATTGGGGCACAAAAGGCAATCCCCAACCTGTACTCGATTGTGCGAAAGGAAGTTATGGCATGTCTGGCACACAGTGTTGGGGCAAGGGTCCATCTGACCACTGATAGCTGGTCTGCAAAGCATGATCAGGGCAGGTATATCACCTACACTGCACATTGGGTAAACCTGCTGACGGCTGCCAAGCATGGAATGCGTGGCTCTGCAGAGGAGTTGGTGACACTGCCACGACTTACAGGCAGGCCTGCTGCCACCTCCTCTACTCCTCCTACTCCATCCTATTCCATAACCTCCTCGGCTAAGTCCTCTTCTGCTGCTGTGTCTTGCTCCACATCAACGGCACCCCCCCCCCAGCTCCCCAGGTATTATTCCACATCCCGGATATGGCAGTGTCACGCCGTCTTGGGGTTGACTTGCCTGAAAGCAGAGAGTCACACCGGACCAGCACTCCTGTCCGCCCTGAACGCACAGGTGGATCAGTGGCTGACTCCGCACCAACTGGAGATCGGCAAAGTTGTTTCTGACAACGGAAGTAATTTGGTGGCGGCATTGAAATTGGGCAAGTTGACACATGTGCCGTGCATGGCACATGTGTGTAATCTGATCGTACAATGCTTTGTGCATAAGTACCCAGGCTTACAGGACGTCCTGAAGCAGGCCAGGAAGGTGTGTGGCCATTTGAGGAGTTCCTACACCGTCATGGCGCACTTTTCAGATATCCAGCGGCGAAACAACATGCCAGTGAGGCGCTTGATTTACGACAGCCCGACACGTTGGAATTAAAAACTCCTAATGTTCAACCGCCTGCTCCAACAAGAAAAAGCCGTTAACGAGTATTTGTATGACCGGGGTGCTAGGACAGCCTCTGCGGAGCTGGAAATTTTTTTGCCACGTTACTGTACGCTCATGCGCAATGCCTGTAGGCTCATGCGTCCTTTTGAGGGGATAACATACCTAGTCAGTCGCACCAAAGGCACCATCAGCGACATCATACCATTTGTTTTCTTCCTGGAGCGTGCCCTGCGAAGAGTGCTGGATCAGGCCGCAGACGAATGTGAAGAGGAAGAGTTGTGGTCACCATCACCACCAGAAACAGCCTTATCAGCATTGCTTGCTGGACCAGTGGCAATGCTGGAAGAGGATTGTGAGGAAGAGGATTCAGAGGAGGAATGTGGCTTTGAGGAGGAGGAGAAAGACCAACCACAACAGGCATCACAGGGTGCTCGTTGTCACCTATCTGGTACCCGTGGTGTTGTACGTGGCTGGGGGGAAGAAGATACCTTCAGTGAGATCACTGAGGACCAGGAACGGGACATGAGTAGCTCGTCATCCAACCTTGTGCAAATGGGGTCTTTCATGCTGTCATGCCTGTTGAGGGACCCTCGTATAAAAAGGCTGAAGGAGAACGACCTGTACTGGGTGTCCACGCTACTAGACCCCCGGTATAAGCATAAAGTGCCTGAAATGTTACCGAATTACCGCAAGTCGGAAAGGATGCAGCAGTTCCAAAATAAATTAAAAAGTATGCTTTACACAGCGTATAAGGGTGATGTCACAGCACAACGAGAATCTAACAGGGGAAGAGGTGAAAGTAATCCTCCGACTCCCACGACCACGCCGGCAAGGACAGGATGCTTTACAGACGTGTTGTTGATGGAGGACATGCGTAGCTTTTTAAGTCCTATGCATCGCCACAGCCCTTTGGGGTCCACCCTCAGAGAACGACTCGACCGACAGGTAGCAGACTACCTTGCCTTAACTGCAGATCTCGACGCTCTGAGGAGTGATGAACCCCTTGACTACTGGGTGTGCAGGCTTGACCTGTGGCCTGAGCTATCCCAATTTGCGATAAAAATTCTGGCCTGCCCCGCCTCAAGTGTCCTGTCAGAAAGGACCTTCAGTGCAGCAGGAGGTATTGTCACTGAGAAGAGAAGTCGCCTAGGTCAAAAAAGTCTAAATTACCTCACCTTTATTAAGATGAATGAGGGATTGATCCTGAAGCGACTGACATTTGGCGATACATTCAAGTAAAAAAGGCCTGATGAGATGAGCTGCCTTGGGCTAAAAATGGTCCACACGCTGCTGTATTTTATCTTTGAATGCCGGATGACGTGCGTGACTTATCCGCCACCAACTAGGATTCAAGCCACAATGTTTTAGGGCACTTTCTGCCTGGGAAACAAACATTGGCTGCAACAATACCTAATTTTTCAGGCATGTGTACATGCCAAATTTTTCTGGCCTCTGGTGCTGCAATGTGGCTTCAAAAACCAAACCAAAAAAAGGCACGTAACAGGGATTAAACTGATAGGAATAGTACTACTTAACACACCACTCCTATCTGGTGGCACATTAGATTGCACGCGCAGTGCCCCAAATTTGAAGTAGGAGGACCGACCAAGCATCTTTTTCCATCTCCCGGTTCATAAAATCCATGCCATATACACGTCCCCTGGCGCCGCAACTGCCTCTGGAAACCTTACCATGGGTCCCAGACCGCACGTCTTGTAATGCTCTGTCTGGGAAATTATCTATCTATCTATCAAATCTATCTATTTATCTATCAAATCTATCTATCTATCGTATCTATCAAATGTATCTATTGCATCTATTGATCTATCTAATCTATGTATCTATATATCAAATCTATCTATCTCGTGGCCGGACTGTTTTGTGACAGGCACTTGTGTTTTGGCCAAATGTCCGTCGGCCAAATGTCTGTCTGCCAAATGTCCGTCGGCTAAAAGTCCGGCCACCATTGCACGCGCAGTGCCCCAAATTTGAAGTAGGAGGACCGACCAAGCATCTTTTTCCATCTCCCGGTTCCTAAAATCCATGCCATATACACGTCCCCTGATAGGGAACGTAACAGGGATTAAACTTATAAGAATAGTACTACTTAACACACCACTCATATCTGGTTGCACAGTAGATTGCACGCGCAGTGCCCCAAATTTGAAGTAGGAGGAAAGACCAAGAATCTTTTTCAATCTCCCGGTTCCTAAAATCCATGCCATATACATGTCCCCTGATAGGGGACGTAACAGGGATTAAACTGACCAGAATAGTACTACTTAACACACCACTCATATCTGGTGGCACAGTAGATTGCACGCGCAGTGCCCCAAATTTGAAGTAGGAGGACCGACCAAGCATCTTTTTCCATCTCCCGGTTCCTAAAATCCCTGCCATATACACGTCCCCTGATAGGGGACGTAACAGGGATTAAACTGATCAGAATATTATTACTTAACACACCACTCATATCTGGTGGCACAGTAGATTGCACGCGCAGTGCCCCAAATTTGAAGTAGGAGGACCGACCAAGCATCTTTTTCCATCTCCCGGTTCCTAAAATCCATGCCATATACACGTCCCCTGGCACCGCAACTGCCTCTGGGAACCTTACCATGGGTCCCAGACCGCACGTCTTGTAATTCTCTGTCTGGGAAATTATCTATCTATCAAATCTATCTATTTATCTATCAAATCTATCTATCTATTGTATCTATCAAATGTTTCTATTGCATCTATTGATCTATCTATCTAATCTATGTATCTATCTATCAAATCTATCTATCTCGTGGCCGGACTGTTATCTGACAGCCACTTGTGTTTCGGCCAAATGGCCGTCGGCCAAATGTCCGTCGGCTAAAAGTCCAGCCATGATTGCACGCGCAGTGTCCCAAATTTGAAGTAGGAGGACCGACCAAGCATCTTTTTCCATCTCCCGGTTCCTAAAATCCATGCCATATACACGTCCCCTGATAGGGGACGTAACAGGGATTAAACTGATACGAATAGTACTACTTAACACACCTTATAATAATGCAGAGAGAGGCAATGCAGAGAGAGGAGTCTGAAGAAGAGGAGTCAGAGGAGGAAGGTGGCTTTGAGGAGGTGGAAGACCAAACACAGCAGGTGTCCCAGGGGGCTTGTTGTCACCTTTTGGGGACCCTTGGTGTTGTACGTGGCTGGGTGGAGGAAGAGACCTTCAATGACATCAGTGAGGACAAGGAACGGGACATGGCTAGCTTGGTATCCAACCTTGTACAATGGGGAGTTTGTGGTTGTGCAAATGGACTGTTTGCGGTTGTTTGCAGTGCGTTAAACGGGGAGTTTGGTCTGTCACTGTGAAGCGGGCGTAACCCTTACACTACCTGATCGATACAACATCATACCTGATGTTTTAAAGCACGTTATTCCAAACAATTTAGGAATGTTAGGTAATTTATGCCCTTTATGGATTAAAACAGACTCTGCATCAACTATGTAATTTTACGTGGGAGTTTTGCCATGGATCCCCCTCTGGCATGCCACAGTCTAGGTGTTAGTACCCTTGAAACAACTTTTCCATCACTATTGTGGCCAGAAAGAGTCCCTGTGGGTTTTAAAATTCGCCTGCCTATTGAAGTCAATGGCGGTTCGCCCGGTTCGCCCGTTCACGAACAGTTGCGGAAGTTCGCGTTCGATGTTCGCGAACGGAAAATTTTAAGTTTGCGACATCACTAATTTTTATTAGGTCTGCATACCAGATCCTGCGAGGCCATGCAGGAGTTATTAGAATTACCAATGCTCTCTCCTGTATGATATGAGCAATGACTCGTAGAAGGAGCACAAACGGAGGAAACAGGGATGCTAGACCGAAAACCCAAGGAACCGCCAGAGCAACTATCAGAGCAGCCAGTGGATCTCTTGATTTTGAACCATACATTTTGGAAGCTCCGGCACCCCCCACTTGAGGGTTAACCTGGAGAACACCTACGGATGGGGAACCCACTCCCTGGGATGAAATGTCTGTCTGCTCAGGAAATCCACTTCCCAGTTGTCCACTCCTGGAATGTGGATGGCAGATAGACAACAATTGTGAGCTTTCACCCACTGAATAATCCAAGCCACCTCCTTGATGGCTAAGGAACTCCGAGTTCCTCCCTGGTGGTTGATGTAAGCTACTGAGATGATGTTGTTCGACTGGAACCTGATAAACTGGGCTAAGGACAATTGAGGCCAAGTCATCAGAGCATTGTAAATTGCTCTCAACTCCAAGATGTTATTGGAAGAGCAGACTTCTCCCGAGTCCATAGACCCTGAGCCTTTAATGAGTAACAGACTGCTCCCCAGCCTAGCAGGCTGGCGTCCATGGTCTCTATCACCCAGGAAGGTCTCCAGAAGCATGTGCCCTGAGACAGATGGTCCTGAGAAAGTCTCTTGTCGACTGGTCTAGATCTATCCTCTGAGACAGATCTGAATGGTCTCCATTCCATTGTCTGAGCATACATAACTGCAGAGCTCTCAAATGGAATTGAGCAAAGAGAATGATGTCCATGGAAGCGACCATCAGACCAATTACCTCCATACATTAAGCTACTGACGGCTGAACAGTAGTCTGAAGAGAGAGGCAAGAGGAAATAATCTTGGATTTTCTGACCTCTGTCAGAAAAATATTCATAGATAGGGAATCTATTATGGTTCCTAAGAAAACCACCCTTGTAGCTGGAACAAGGGAACTCTTCTCCAGATTCACTTTCCATCTGTGGGAACGTAGAAAAGACAACAAGATCTCTGTATGAGAGTTTGCTTGTTGAAAAGATGGTGCCTGAACCAATATGTCATCCAGATAGGGCGCCACTGCAAATCCCTGAGACCTGATCACTGCCAAGAGAGCCCCTAGAACCTTTGAGAAAATTCACAAACTGAAAGTGTTTGTCTAGAAAGGCAAATCTCAGGAACTTGTGATGATCCCTGTGGATGGGAACATGAATATACGCATCCTTCAGGTCTATGGTCGACATGAACTGACCCTATTAAACCAAAAGAAGAATGGAACGAATGGTTTCCATTTTGAAGGACAGTACCCTGAAAAACTTGTTGAGACACTTTAGGTCTAAAATGGGTCGAAAAGTTCCCTCTTTTATGGGAACCACGAACAGATTTGAATAGAATCCTAGACCCTGTTCCTTTACTGGAAGTGGAACAATCACTCCCAGGGTGGAAAGGTCATGAACGCAGTTCAAGTATGTGTCTCTTTTTACCTGGTCTGCAGATAATCTTGCGAGGTGGAATCTACCCCTGGGAGGGAAAGTTTTGAATTCTATTTTACAACCCTGAGATACTATGTCCATAGCCCAAGGATCTGGGACATCTCATATCCATGCTTGACAAAACAGGGAAAGTCTGCCCCCCAATTGATTCGATCCTGGATGGGGGGCCAACCCTTCATGCTGACTTGGACTCAGCTCAGGGTTTCTTAGATTGCTTTCCCTTATTCCAAGAATGGTTGGGCTTCTAAGAAGACTTGGACTGTTCCTGCTTGGAAGAGGGAGAGGAAGACTTTTGACCTTTGAAGTTACGAAAGGAACGCAAATTACTTTGATGTCCTTTAGGTCTGTTCTTCTTGTCTTGTGGTAGAAAAGACCCTTTTCCACCCGTAATATCAGAAATTATTTCTGTCAGACCAGGTCCAAACAAGGTCTTACCCTTGTAAGGAAGCACCAGAAGGTTGGACTTGAAGGTAACATCAGCTGACCAAGAGTTTAGCCACAAAACCCTATGGGCTAAGACAGTGAAGCCAGACATCTAGGCTCCCAGTCTAATAACGTGCATGTTAGAATCAGAAATAAAGGAATTGGCTAGTTTGAGAGCCTTAATCTTTTCTTGGATCTCCTCCAATGGAGTTTCTACTAAAATTGATTCAGACAAGACGTTGCACCAATAAGATGCCGCACTTGCTACTGTGGCAATACAAACTGCAGGTTGCCATTGAAGACCTTGATGAACATAAATCTTTTTCAAATAAGCCTCCAGCTTTTTGTCCATGGAATCCTTAAAGGAGAAGCTATCCTCTATAGGGATCATAGCCCTTTCTACTTTAGGCACCGTGCACCATGAATCTTTAATTGAGTCAGCAAAAGGAAAAATCTTTTTAAAGACAGGAGACGGGGAGAAAGGTAGCCCCGGCTTCTCCCATTCCTGTGAAATAATCTCTGTCACATGGTCTGGAACAGGAAACACTTCCACAGAGGAAGGAACATCATAGAATTTATTAAGTTTACTAGACTTCTTAGGGTGGAGAATGACAGAAGTATCAGAGTCGTCCAAAGTAGCCAATACCTCCTTTAACAGTACACAAAGGTGTTCAAGCTTAAATCTGAAGTTTACTTCTTCAGTATCAAATGAAGGAATTATACTGTCCGAATCTCAGATTTCACTCTCATGGGCTACCGACGTATCCTCCTCATCCGACTAATGAGGGAGGGCAACCTGTGTAGCAGCAGATGGGACAGATACATTACTATCTGAAAATTGTTTAATTTTCCTCTTGCATTTCCCCAACATAGGAAAAGCAGATAATGCTGCAGATACCTTAGAAGATACCTGTGCAGCAAAATCTGAAGGTAAATAAACTCCTCCAGGAGGCTGAGAGGAAGGGGTAGCAATGTGCAGCGGACATGATAAGTTACTTCATATCATGTCCGCTCGCACATTGTTAAATATGCCCCCTAGTCTCAACATACATAATGTGCCCACTGCCAAAGAAAATCCTGTATAAAGGATTTTAAAAATGTCCCCATCTACTGCATATGACATATTGTTTGGAAATGCAAGTCTCCAATTCCTAGAAGACAAAAGCACTTACCTGCAGTCTAGCTGTCTGGCTTGAGGACAGGGCACATGTATGTGACGCAATAGAGGCTTGGGACGTTTGAGGAGAAAGCTGTGGCATTGCCTGAACAGCATCATCCTGAGAGAGATTGGGCTCAGAGGGCAACAATTTATCTTTAAATTGAAGTGTTCTAGCTAAGCTTGCAGCACAGAATTGCATAGGCAAAACAAGTTGTGCCTCAAGGCATAACAAGCATTTGTCAAAAGACACAGAGTCTTGGTCCATGTCCATAATACTAAATAAAAAAATCCCCAAAATGTAAAAATGTTTTAAATACGCTGTCACTTTAAGAATTTTCCACAGTCGCTTAACGTTATGCAAATATTCTTTAAAATAATAAACCAATCAGGCCCCCTACACCTCAGACAGGCTGAGGTGCCTTACCATAACACTTATACACAATTTGGCTGCCAGAAGTCTCTAAAATGATCATATAGTAGATCTACACTGAATAGACTGAAATTCAATGACTCCGCTCAGCTCAGTGAATATCCGACATCAGAGAAAAGTCACATAATGTGCCCACTGCCAAAGAAAATCCTGTATAAAGGATTTTAAAAATGTCCCCATCTACTACATATGACATATTCTTCCGAAGTGCAAGTCTCCAAGACCTAGAAGACAAAAGCACTTAGCTGCAGTCTAGCTGTCTAGCTTGAAGACAGCTCACAAGGCATGAAAGGACACAAACTCCTTACAGAGACCTGTATAAAAAGAAAGAACAGAGTAACCAACTCTGGCTTTCTGTACCATGGACAGCAATGTGTTAGGAAACAAAGCAAGGACTACCTCACAACTTCCTAACTGCTAAAAAGCCACCACTACTCTACTGAAGAGATTGACATGGACTCAGCTAAACCCAAATCCTTGCTTGCAGGGAAAAGTACCCAAAAAGGGAATTTATTTCTTCAGACACCAAACATCACCTCTTCCATTGACAGAGGCAAAGAGAATGACTTGGAAATATGGGTAGGGAAGTGACACTTAACAGCTTTGCTGTGGTGCTCTTTGCCTCGGAATTGGAACTAGTAATTGGAATGACGTCGTGGACTCTCCATATCTTAGGAAAGAAATACAATTTAACTTTTCCAATTATATCTCATAGTTATCTAATATTTTGATCTAGTATTAAAAAAATAAAACAGCTTTAACTGTAAGTTAACTGTTCAGTTGCTCAGTCATAGTAATTGTTTTATAATAAGAATAAGAATAATTTGCGATTTATATAGCGCTTTTCTCCCTTTGAGACTCAAAGCACTTTACAAATATACCAACATAAAGACATAAAAGTTAGGAGTTTCTGAAGGTCAGATAAGTGGACTGAATGCCTGATGGAAGAGGTGGATCTTTAGCTTTTTTAAAAGTCTGTAAGGACGGTGCCTCTCTGATTGCGCATGGTAAAGATTTCCACAAAGTAGGGGCAGCATGGCCAAATGCTCTGGAGCCTGAGTTTGTCCTTATTCTTGGCACTTAGAGGAGGGATGTGTTGGCTGACCTAAGTGAGCGGGATGGGATGTAGGGTGTCAGGAGCTCTTTCAGGTACTGTGGGCCTTGATTGTTAAAGACTTTGAAGGTCAGCAGGCCAATTTTAAAATATGTTCGCCATTTAATTGGAAGCCAATGCAGGGAGTGGAGAACAGGTGTTATGTGGCAGGAGCAAGTTTGATTGGTCAGTAGTCTGGCTGCTGCATTTTGTATCGTCTGAAGGCGATGGAGTTCTTTTTTTTGGGAGGCCCAAATAGAGTGCATTGCATCCGAACAAAAGACTTAGCAGGAAAGCAGTTAAAGAATACTGTTCAGCACTAGCGTTACTAAGACTGGGGTGACAGGATCCGGAACACCGCCGCCCACTTAGTCTTTTCGTAAACGGAGAGGAGAAGGACCAACTATCTCCCTGGTGCTGCAGGAGCTGCGATAATCCTAATGAGCATATGCTCTCAATGCTGACTTTTAACTTTTATCCAGTAAGTGTTTTTAACCGTGTGTTTTACTAGTATAATAAAATCCTACACTTGAATCGTGCCTTGTGCGCCTGTCTTTTCTTTCATTGCATTGCAGTAATCTAGCCTAGAGGATACAAATGCATTAATTAATGTAGGCATATCATCCGGTGGAATTAAGTGTTGTATCCTGGCTATGTTTTTCAGATGAAAGTGGGCAGATTTTATTACGGAGGAAATCTGCTGTTTAAAAGATAGTCCAGCGTCAATCAGCACTCCGAGGTTTCATACCTTTGCTGAACTAACGAATTCAGAGCCTCCAAGCTCCAGGCCAGTTGGGTGATCGTGGGATATTTTTGATGCCCGGGGTCCCCTCACCAAGAGTAACTCTGTTTTGTCCGGGTTCAATTTGAGACAGCTAGCATTCATCCATTCTATTAGGTCTGTTAAGCAACTGTTTATGCGGCATGCTGGGTCTGTAGTATCTGGAGCAAAAGGAGAAGTAGAATTGTGTGTCATCAGCGTAACAATGATACCTTAGGCCATGTCGGTTAATGATGTCCCTCAGTGGTAGTAAGCAGATTGTGAATAGCATGGGAGACAGGATGGATCCTTGTGGAACTCCGCAGGCCAATTCTGTTGGTGCTGATGAGCTTGATCCTGATATTACTCTCTGTGATCTACCAGTGAGGAAAGATTTAAACCAGTCAAGGACTGTGCCTCCTAGACCACAGATGTGCTGCAAGCGCTCTATTAGAATCCTATGGTCAATGGTATCGAATACAGCTGAGAGATCCAGGAGGATTAGAATGGAGTAATCACCTTTGTCTCTTGCCATGAGGAGATCATTTAGCACTCGGACTAGTGCTGTTTCAGTGCTGTGGTGGCATCTGAAGCCTGACTGGAAAGGATCGAATATGTTCAGGCATGAAAGATGGGCTTCCAGTTGAGTTGCCACTACTTTTTCAATTATTTTCCCCAGAAATGGGAGGTTGGATACTGGTCTGTAATTAGTCATGCAGTCTGGGTCTAATAAAGGTTTCTTTAGGAGTGGTTTTACCATAGCTTCTTTAAGAGGATCTGGGAAGTCTCCTGTTTTTATTGATTTTTTGTGAATGCTGGGGCGAGTGTTTCAATGCATCCAGATATGAGCTGAGTTGGAGCAGGGTCTAAGTCACACGTAGTAGGGTGCAACTTTTGTATGGTGTTTTTAATTCCTTTTATATCCACATTTGTAAAAGTGGACCATAAACTGGGGCAATCTGGCATTCCATTGTAGTGGTTCTGGTGTGTAACTGTTTGAGTTATCTTGGATTGATATTTAGTTTAGTAAGAGCAGCTTTATCCTCTGGATCATGTGTTCTGCATCACTTTCTCTCGAGTTTACATCCTGTTCTTTTCATTTCTCTGATGGAGCTATCAAACCACGGTGCATTGTTGTGGGTTTTGATAGTGCGTATGCGAGTTGGTGCAGTGCTTTCTAGGGTGTCTCTCATGGATTTGTTGTAGAGTCGGACTAAGGAGCTGGGATCTTCGCAGGTGCCCATTAGTTCACTTAGATACATATGTGATGCTACATCCAGAGGTGTCACCCCTTTTAATGAGCGGTGTTTGACCAGGTTCTGAGGCTGGTGTCTGGTTGATTGTGATACAATGGAGAAGTGAATGGAGTGGTGGTCTGACCAGGTAACTGGTTTACAGTTACTGGTGACAATTCTAGTCCAGACTTGAACACTAGATCAAGTGTATGACCTTTTCTGTGGGTGGGAGTGGTGACGATTTGGTTGTTTTGGCCTCATTGAAGAATGGAGATAAACACTTTGTTAGTCTCTTTATAATGTAAAAAAAAATATCCCTTTAGACAACATATACATTACCTGAGTTTACTTTCTAGGATTGTGTGACCAATGCATTTTATTTCTTGGTTATTTTCTACAAAAAAGGTTAAACAAAATGCAACCCAAATAATATCTATTCTATTTTTTTTTTCTAAGTTGAGTAGAAGTTATAATGATGATATTAAGGACTAGATCACAAGTGGAGCAGTCCTTTGCGCTCCCGCTCACGCAATAACTCGGAGGATTTTTGCATGCGTCAGGTATCCCATGTATTAAGTTGAAAGTAAAATGCTTTTGCATGAGTGCTAACCCAATGCACGCAAGAAGCTGAAGTTTAAATATCGCAACCACGTTGATGTATTCCCCCATAGACTTCAATGAAGCGCAAAACACTTGCGCGTAAACCCGCCAGATCACGTTTAAATAAGTGCACTACCCAGACGTTAAATATTAATATTTCACATTCCATTGTTCTTCACATAGAAGAATATGTTCTATTTATTCATAAGTACATATATATTTTACCAAAAATCATTTTATATATATATATATATATATATATATATATATATATATATATATATAATGATTTTTGGTAAAATATATATCTATACCAATATATCTATATGATTATATATAGGTATAGATATACAAATCTATATAGGAATATCTATTTAAAAATACCTAGCACATACTCCCTTATGTGAAGAACATTGGAATGTAAAATATTTACAATAAATACATAGTTAAACACTTTATTAACCCTTTAAGGACGCAGCTTTCAGTTTGCTCAATTGTTTTATGACGGAAAAATTCCGTCATATGTCCTTAAGAGGTTAAATATGAATATTGCATAAAAATATTTTTTTCATGTTTTCAAGCTCTTTCAGGTACTGTGGGCCTTGATTGTTAAAGGCTTTGAAGGTCAGCAGGCCAATTTTAAAATATGTTCGCCATTTAATTGGAAGCCAATGCAGGGAGTGGAGAACAGGTGTTATGTGGCAGGAGCAAGTTTGATTGGTCAGTAGTCTGGCTGCTGCATTTTGTATCGTCTGAAGGCGATGGAGTTCTTTTTTTTGGGAGGCCCAAATAGAGTGCATTGCAGTAATCTAGCCTAGAGGATACAAATGCATTAATTAATGTAGGCATATCATCCGGTGGAATTAAGTGTTGTATCCTGGCTATGTTTTTCAGATGAAAGTGGGCAGATTTTATTACGGAGGAAATCTGCTGTTTAAAAGATAGTCCAGCGTCAATCAGCACTCCGAGGTTTCATACCTTTGCTGAACTAACGAATTCAGAGCCTCCAAGCTCCAGGCCAGTTGGGTGATCGTGGGATATTTTTGATGCCCGGGGTCCCCTCACCAAGAGTAACTCTGTTTTGTCCGGGTTCAATTTGAGACAGCTAGCATAGTTAAACACTTTATTAAATATGAATATTGCATAAAAATATTTTTTTCATGTTTTCAACTACTTGACTCCAAAGGGCTACAATGTCTATATATACAGTTCAGAGTATCGTCCTCCTATGTAGGTGCGCTCAGGAAGCAAACGATGATGGTGGTCGACGGTTTCCGAAGTGTAGAAACCAGGCTGCTCTTCCGATAATAGACAAGGTAAGTGGTATCTGTAGCGAAGGAAAGAAGGCGCCAAATAGGGTGATATCGCTACAAACAAATTTGATGGCAAAGTTATATAGGTTATTACTCACAAGCCGGGCGGCACTGGATTGTGCCTTCACAAGCAGACCGGGACCTCAGCGTCGCCCGGAAGACCAACCAAAGTGGTAACACACCTTCCTTTCGAAATCTACGGGTCTCTGCACTCTCAGCTGGGGATAGATAGTACACCACAGATGCCGGGAAATTCCTCCAATTCCAAAGCAAGTAGTCAGCCAAACCGGGTCAGGGAACACAGACAGCAGGAACAATAGCCGGAGTCAGGAACCAGGGAATCAGTCAGACAAAGCCAATCATCTGGGAGGATTTTAATTTGACAACTCTGAGGTAGTGAAGAGCATTTAAACCGCTTCTTCCTAAATATCAGTAGAAGGCTTGCATGAGCTAGCCTGCAACTAATAGGGACACATTCCTTTTGAAGAATCGACTGCTATATCTTGTCTCTGTTCTCTCTCTACACCACAGAAAGCTACAGGTTTATCTGGAACCAAAGGTACTTAGGTTAGTTATTTCTAGTAACTTGTTTCATGATTCAAGTTGCATCAAGGTCAAAATGTAATTAATATCTAGTCAATGTTAATGCTCTTCATGAATGACATAAAATATTCATCAAATTATTTTAATTACATTGAACTTAAAAAAAAAAAAAACAATAGTTCATAAAAAATGTTTTGCATGAAAAAAGCAAAAAGGTTTTAAAACAGGACATGTTTGGGGGGGCAGATTATACAGCTGAAGCAGCAGGCTGTGTCTTGGAGGAGATCTTGGTTCCACTTTGTATTTTTTGAGTTATTTTAATGTTTTTGTGAAAAGTTGTATATTCACTAACACAGAATCTTCCTGCAGTTATACCATACAAGATACTGAAGTAGATTTCAAGTACAACTACCTTGAAATAGGCCTCATGGCTGTTTTTTGCTTGAAGTAACTGACAACTCGTGGAGTCTGGGCTGTCGCACATTCTGCCCCACCAGGAAACTGTGTGGGTTGGGTTACTGTGTAGTGTAAGGCTACAAATCCCTGAACATATTTCTTAAAGCTTGTTATATTATCTAGACTGTTCTAAATATACAAGTGAATAGTATTGCTCTACAGCACCTGTTATTATATTGGCTATCTATCTAACATGAAGATGGTGGCAGGGGTGCAAATATTTGAGGAGACTGTTTGTAAAGCTGTTGGAGGAACATGTTTCTGAGCTCAATCAGCTAATTGAGCATTATTTTGAAAATACCGTGATGCCTCTTTGTGTGCAAAAGAAATAACGCACGTATTACCGTAGATACATTTAAAAATAGTCTGGATACATTTCTGTATAGAAACAAAATTCATGGATATGATTGCTAGTATTAAATGTATCACCTTTTAGTGGGGTTATTTAAGCTAAAATGGAGCTATTTTTAAGTATTTTAGATTTGTATAGGTTGAACTCGATGGACTTTGGTCTTTTTTCAACCTTTTCTATGTTACTATGTTATTACAAGTTAAAAGTAAACACTTCGTTTGAGCGCAATCTAATTTAACATGCATCGTTTTAGTGCGACGTCAGCGCTCTGGTTAACTGTTAAGTGAGACAAAAAAGTTGCGTAACACATCAAATATACATTTAACAGTACAGTTACACTCATTTTAACACTGTCTGATAAAAATTAGTTTTTTTAAAAATTGCATTAAATAGGGCTCAAAAAATATGAGATCTCAGAGAGATTAAACCACATCACTAATTAACCTAATAAATCTAATTAACCTAATAAATCAGATAGAGCATGCAATTTTAAGCAACTTTCTAATTTACTCCTATTTTCTAATTTTCTTCATTCTCTTGGTATCTTTATTTGAAAAGCAAGAATGTACGTTTAGATGCCGGCCCATTTTTGGTGAACAACCTGGGTTTTTTTTGCTGATTGGTAGATAAATTCACCCTCCAATAAACAAGTGCTGTCCATGGTCCTGAACCAAATATTGTCTGGCTCCTTAGCTTAGATGCCTTCTTTATTAAATAAAGATAGCAAGAGAACAAAGAAAAATTGATAATAGGAGCAAATTAGAAAGTTGATTAAAATTGCATGTTCTATCTGAATCACAAAATAAAAAACATAATAAATCTATTAACCCCTAAACCGCCAAACCCCACAACGCAAATAACTAATCACTAAACCCCCTAACCTAACACCCCCTAAATTAACCCCATTACATAAATTAAAATAAATCAAAATTACAATTAAAATAAAAATACTAAGATTACTTTAAAAATAAAGAAAACTAAGTTTAAACTAATCTAAAATTACAGAAAATAAAAAAGTCTAACATTACACAAAATAATAAACCACATTATTCAAAATAAAAAATTAAACCTAATCCCTATGAAAATAAAAAAGCCCCCCCAAAATAAAAACACCCCCTAATCTAAGAATAAACTACCAATAGCCCTTAAAAGGGCTTTTTGTAGGGCATTGTCCTAAATAAATCAGCTCTTTTACATTAAAAATAAACCAAGTCCCCCTAACAGTAAAACCCCCCACCCACCAAACTACCCAAAAAAAAAAACTAACACTAAAAAAACCTAAACTACCCATTACCCCTAATGGGGCATTTGTATGGGCATTGCCCTTAAAAGAGCTTTCAGCTGTTTTACTGCCCTTAAAAGGGCATTCAGCTCTTTTACAGCGCCCAAATCCATAATTTTAAATATATATATATATATATATTTTTTTTTATTTTAAAAAACCCTAACACTAAGCCCCAAATAAGTACTCACGGTTCCTGAAGTTTGGTGGAGAAGGTCTTCTTCCAGGCGGGTCCATCATCTTCTATCTTTATCCACAGTGAAGGCGGTGTGGATCGGAGGTGCGGAGCAGTCTTCCCAGATTTGGCCATCCTCTGCGGCGGTCCTTGACGGCATAGAGGCTCCTCTTCATGTGATCGTCCACAACACAGAGAAGATTAAATGCAATGAGATCTAATGAAATCTTATTGGCTGATTTGAACAGCCAATAGGATTTAAGTAGTTTTTCATAATTTCAGCCAATAGGAATGCAAGGTACCCCAAATTGATTGCGGTACCTTGCATTCAATCTTCAGTCTACGACAGACATTGGATAAAGTGGAGCCTCCATGCTACCGAGGAACGTCTCCGCCGATTACCGCCTCCGTTGAGGACCGCCACTGAGGATCCATGCATCGGGAACACAGCTCCACACCTCTGCTCCGTTCCACCTTCACTCCGGATGAACATAGAAGATGATGGATCCCTCTGGAAGAAGACCTTCTCCGCCCGGACTTCAGGAACAGTGAGTACCTATTTAGGGCTTTGGTTTAGGATTTTTTATTTTAATTTTTGGGGTGTTTTTTTTTTTTTTAGATTAGAGTGCTTTTGGGCTTGAAAAAGAGCTGATTGCCCCTTTAAGGGCAATGCCCATACAAATTCCCCTTTATGGGAAATAGTTTTTTAGTGTTAGTTTTTTGATTTTGGGGGGTTTGGTGGGTGGGGGGTTTTTACTGTTAGGGGGGATTTAGTATTTTTTAGAGGTAAAAGAGCTGTTTAACTTAGGGCAATGACCTACAAAAGGCCATTTTAAGGGCTATTGGTAGTTTAGTATTAGCTTAGGGGGTGTTTATATTTTGGGGGGATTTTTTATTTTTATAGGGGTATTGGTTTAGGTTTATTTTTTTTATTGTGGATACCTTTGTTTATTTCTTTCTGTAATTTTTTATTTTTTTGTAACTTTAGCTTGGGGGGTTGTAGTTTTTAAACTTAGACTGAGCAGGCTTATCGCCTAGTAAATATATAAATGTATATATATATATATATATATATATATATATATATATATATATATATATTTATAATATGCTGCCATTACTGCGTTACTTACCCCCTTCGATGCACAAGGTTCTCATGCAGTGCATCATGGCATGAGAACGATGCTCCAATAGCAGCCTATGGAAGTGCAATCTTGTGAGCGCGATGATTCCCAGCAATGTGAATGCAATCTCGCGTTCACATTGCTGTCAACTTGTAATACCAGCGCACATTATTTTACATTCCAAAGTTGTTCACATAGGGGGATATGTTCTAAGTATTTTAAAATAGATATTCCTATTTATATCTGTATATAGATAGATAGAGATAAATAAATATAGATATATATTTTACCAAAAATATCATATATATATATTTTTAAGAATAAATAGAACATATTCTTATTTGTGAAAAACATTGGAATGTTAAATATTAATAATTTGTGTTGGGTTTAGTGCACTTGAATACATGCAATCGGGTTAGCACACGAGTATGGGTGTTACATTTTTTTGCTGTTTGCATGCTCCATTGACTTCTATGGGAGAATACGTTAATGCAGTTGTGATAATCAAGTTTTTGCTCACTTTGGGTTTTCGCTTGTGCGCTAACATTTAACTTAGTGAGTGCAACCTGACGTGCGCAAAAAGCGAAATACCGCTCCACTCATAATCTAGCTCATAGCTCCAGAGCAGCTATGCATGTGGGGTATCCATTTGTCTCAAATCTGGAGGTTCCCTCAGAAGTATTTTCACTAAGTAAAGACTTTGAGCCAGCATGCAAGCGATATTAGCACTCCACTTTGTAATACCAGCGCACAATACAAGTTAATCGCAATGCGAAAGTGAGCTCAAGGGAAAGCATTGCGCTCACGAGAGCGCGCTTCCATAGGTGGCATCATAGACAGCATCAGAACCTCATACAGCGGCGAAGGTAAGTAGCCCAGCGAATATATACATATATATATATATATATATGTGTGTATATGTATAAATGAACACATGAATATATATGTATATAATCATATACATATATTTTTACATTGCCAGGTTTCTTTCTAACACCCTACTCCCACCACCTTTAAAGCTGCAATACTGCCTAGTGCCTTTTTTTTTTTTATTTAAAAAAATGCTACTTTTTTTTTATTAAAAACTATAATGCCCTGTTTTTTTATGACATTTGGGGCACTTTTAGAAAATTGTAATGGCCAGTTAACTATTGCGCTACATCAAAGGGGCAAATTTGCTTGTTTGCGGGAGGGCAATAATTTAGCGCTCCACTTGTAATCTAGCCCACTGTATTTAATTTAAGTTAGTGCAATATGCCCCAGTCTCCCTGCCTCAGCAGAGGTCAGGTCTGTGAAGCTAGAGCACATTTGATTACCCGCCAGTCTATATTTATGATTAGGCAGAGTACGCATGTGCCTACAAGCACCCTCAATATAGTCTCTGCCTATTATAAATAACGGTCAGACAGCATCCTTTACTAAGATGGCTGCTCACAGTGAAATAACACTGCGCTTGTGCTACATCCAATTTTTTTAAGATTGCTGCATGTATTACGCAGCATCAAGATTCCCCATGCATACGCAATGGTGGCGGCAGGTTTAACAAAGATGGCCACCGCACATGCGAGGCGCTGTTATTTCACTGCCGGTAGCTATCATAGTTAAAGGGACACTGAACCCAATTTTGTGATTCAGATAGAGCATGCAATTTTAAGCAACTTTCCTAATTTACTACTATTATCAATTATTCTTTGTTCTCTTGCTGTCTTTATTTGAAAAAGAATACATCTAAGCTTTTTCTGGTTCAGTACTCTGGAAAGCACCTTTTTATTGGTGGATTAATTTATCCACCAATAAGCAAGAACAACCCAGGTTGTTCACCAAAAATGGGCCGGCATCTAAACTAACATTCTTGCATTTCAAATAAAGATACCAAGAGAATGAAGAAATTTTGATAATAGGAGTAAATTAGAAAGTTGCTTAAAATGTCGTGCTCTATCTGAATCATGAAAGAAAACAATTGGGTTCAGTGTCCCTTTAAGGTTGCCAGCACAGTAGTGAACAGTGAGTGCTTCAGATTTTTGGTGAATACAGGCACCTGGGCTGTAAATCCGGCCGTTGTTACACTTCTTTCCTGATAGACATTAGGATTTCTTTCATGTAATTGGCAAGAGGCCATGAGCTAGTGATGTATGGGATATACAATCCTACCAGGAGGGGCAAAGTTTCCCAAACCTCAAAATGCCTAATAATACACTGCTCACCACACCCACAATTCAGTTCAATTCAGTTTTACAAACTATGGCCTAGATTTGGAGTTCGGCGGTAGCCATCAAAACCAGCGTTAGAGGCTCCTAACGCTGGTTTTGGCCGCCCGCTGGTATTTGGAGTCAGTGATTAAAGGGTCTAACGCTCACTTTTCAGCCGCGACTTTTCCATACCGCAGATCCCCTTACGTCAATTGCGTATCCTATCTTTTCAATGGGATCTTTCTAACGCCGGTATTTAGAGAAGTACACTAACACCCATCAACTACCTATGTACCCCTAAACCGAGCTCCCCCCACATCGCCGCCACTCGATTAAAATTTTTAACCCCTAATCTGCCGACCGCCACCTACGTTATACTTATGTACCCCTAATCTGCTGCCCCTAACCCCGCCGACCCCTGTATTACATTTATTAACCCCTAACCTGCCCCCCACAACGTCGCCGCCAGCTACTTAAAATAATGAACCCCTAATCTTCCGACCGCAAAGCGCCGCCACCTACGTTATCCCTATGTACCCCTAATCTGCTACCCCTAACACCGCCGACCCCTATATTATATTTATTAACCCCTAATCTGCCCCCCCCAACGTCGCCGACACCTGCCTACACTTATTAACCCCTAATCTGCCGAGCGGACCTGAGCGCTACTATAATAAAGTTATTAACCCCTAACCCGCCTCACTAACCCTATCATAAATAGTATTAACCCCCTAATCTGCCCTCCCTAACATCGCCGACACCTAACTTCAATTATTAACCCCTAATCTGACGACCGGAGCTCACCGCTATTCTAATAAATTGATTAACCCCTAAAGATAAGTCTAACCCTAACACTAACACCCCCCTAACTTAAATATAATTTACATCTAACGAAATAAATTAACTCTTATTAAATAACTTATTCCTATTTAAAGCTAAATACTTACCTGTAAAATAAATCCTAATATAGCTACAATATAAATTATAATTATATTATAGCTATTTTAGGATTAATATTTATTTTACAGGCAACTTTGTAATTATTTTAACCAGGTACAATAGCTATTAAATAGTTAAGAACTATTTAATAGTTACCTAGTTAAAATAATAACTAATTTACCTGTAAAATAAATCCTAACCTAAGATATAATTAAACCTAACACTACCCTATCAATAAAATAATTAAATAAACTACCTACAATTACCTACAATTAACCTAACACTACACTATCAATAAATTAATTAAACACAATTCCTACAAATAAATACAATTAAATAAACTAGCTAAAGTACAAAAAATAAAAAAGAACTAAGTTACAAAAAATAAAAAAATATTTACAAACATAAGAAAAATATTACAACAATTTTAAACTAATTACACCTACTCTAAGCCCCCTAATAAAATAACAAAGACCCCCAAAATAAAAAATTCCCTACCCTATTCTAAATTAAAAAAGTTACAAGCTCTTTTACCTTACCAGCCCTGAACAGGGCCCTTTGCGGGGCATGCCCCAAGAAGTTCAGCTCTTTTGCCTGTAAAAGAATAAATACAATACCCACCCCCAACATTACAACCCACCACCCACATACCCCTAATCTAACCCAAACCCCCCTTAAATAAACCTAACACTAAGCCCCTGAAGTTCTTCCTACCTTGTCTTCACCATCCAGGTTCACCGATCCGTCCTGAAGAGCTCCTCCGATGTCCTGATCCAAGCCCAAGCGGGGGGCTGAAGAGGTCCATGATCCGGTCAAAGTCTTCATCCAAGCGGGGCAGAAGAGGATCTTCCATCCGATTGAAGTCATCATCCAGGCGGCATCTTCTATGGTCTTCCATCCGGAGCGAAGCGGCAGGATCCTGAAGACCTCCAGCGCGGAACATCCATCCGGACCGACGACTGAACGACGAATGACTGTTCCTTTAAGGGACGTCATCCAAGATGGCGTCCCTCGAATTCCGATTGGCTGATAGGATTCTATCAGCCAATCGGAATTAAGGTAGGAATTTTCTGATTGGCTGATGGAATCAGCCAATCAGAATCTAGTTCAATCCGATTGGCTGATCCAATCAGCCAATCAGATTGAGCTCGCATTCTATTGGCTGTTCCGATCAGCCAATAGAATGCGAGCTCAATCTGATTGGCTGATTGGATCAGCCAATCGGATTGAACTAGATTCTGATTGGCTGATTCCATCAGCCAATCAGAAAATTCCTACCTTAATTCCAATTGGCTGATAGAATCCTATCAGCCAATCGGAATTCGAGGGACGCCATCTTGGATGACGTCCCTTAAAGGAACAGTCATTCGTCGTTCAGTCGTCGGTCCGGATGGATGTTGCGCGCTGGAGGTCTTCAGGATCCTGCCGCTTCGCTCCGGATGGAAGACCATAGAAGATGCCGCCTGGATGATGACTTCAATTGGATGGAAGATCCTCTTCTGCCCCGCTTGGATGAAGACTTTGACCGGATCATGGACCTCTTCAGCCCCCCGCTTGGGCTTGGATCAGGACATCGGAGGAGCTCTTCAGGACGGATCGGTGAACCTGGATGGTGAAGACAAGGTAGGAAGAACTTCAGGGGCTTAGTGTTAGGTTTATTTAAGGGGGGTTTGGGTTAGATTAGGGGTATGTGGGTGGTGGGTTGTGATGTTGGGGGGGGGGGGTATTGTATTTATTCTTTTACAGGCAAAAGAGCTGAACTTCTTGGGGCATGCCCCGCAAAGGGCCCTGTTCAGGGCTGGTAAGGTAAAAGAGCTTGTAACTTTTTTAATTTAGAATAGGGTAGGGAATTTTTTATTTTGGGGGTCTTTGTTATTTTATTAGGGGGCTTAGAGTAGGTGTAATTAGTTTAAAATTGTTGTAATATTTTTCTTATGTTTGTAAATATTTTTTTATTTTTTGTAACTTAGTTCTTTTTTATTTTTTGTACTTTAGCTAGTTTATTTAATTGTATTTATTTGTAGGAATTGTGTTTAATTAATTTATTGATAGTGTAGTGTTAGGTTAATTGTAGGTAATTGTAGGTAGTTTATTTAATTATTTTATTGATAGGGTAGTGTTAGGTTTAATTATATCTTAGGTTAGGATTTATTTTACAGGTAAATTAGTTATTATTTTAACTAGGTAACTATTAAATAGTTCTTAACTATTTAATAGCTATTGTACCTGGTTAAAATAATTACAAAGTTGCCTGTAAAATAAATATTAATCCTAAAATAGCTATAATATAATTATAATTTATATTGTAGCTATATTAGGATTTATTTTACAGGTAAGTATTTAGCTTTAAATAGGAATAAGTTATTTAATAAGAGTTAATTTATTTCGTTAGATGTAAATTATATTTAAGTTAGGGGGGTGTTAGTGTTAGGGTTAGACTTAGCTTTAGGGGTTAATACATTTATTAGAATAGCGGTGAGCTCCGGTCATCAGATTAGGGGTTAATAATTGAAGTTAGGTGTCGGCGATGTTAGGGAGGGCAGATTAGGGGTTAATACTATTTATGATAGGGTTAGTGAGGCGGATTAAGGGTTAATAACTTTATTATAGTAGCGCTCAGGTCCGCTCGGCAGATTAGGGGTTAATAAGTGTAGGCAGGTGTCGGCGACGTTGTGGGGGGCAGATTAGGGGTTAATAAATATAATATAGGGGTCAGGGATGTTAGGGCAGCAGATTAGGGGTACATAGGGATAACGTAGGTTGCGGCGGTTTACGGAGCGGCAGATTAGGGGTTAAAAAAAATATGCAGGGGTCAGCGATAGCGGGGGCGGCAGATTAGGGGTTAATAAGTGTAAGGGTAGGGGTGTTTAGACTCGGGGTACATGTTAGGGTGTTAGGTGCAGACGTAGGAAGTGTTTCCCCATAGGAAACAATGGGGCTGCGTTAGGAGCTGAACGCTGCTTTTTTGCAGGTGTTAGTTTTTTTTTCAGCTCAAACAGCCCCATTGTTTCCTATGGGAGAATCGTGCATGAGCACGTTTTTGAGGCCGGCCGCGTCCGTAAGCAACTCTGGTATCGAGAGTTGCATTTGCGGTAAAAATGCTCTACGCTCCCTTTTTGGAGCCTAACGCAGCATTTGTTTAAACTCTCGATACCAGAGTTAAATTTATGGTGCGGCCAGAAAAAAGCCCGCGGAGCGTTAACAGCCCTTTTACCGCCAAACTCCAAATCTAGGCCTTTGTCTCCTATGGAGGTGGTGAAGTAAGTTTGTGCTTGATTTTTATGATTTCTTCTATGATAAGCGCTTCTAAGCATTCTGAAGCCCAATTCCTCTCAGAGTATAGTGTTTGTCAGAGGGATGTGAACAGAGTATCGCCTGTTTGATTTTATGGTTTTCCTCGCAGGAAGTCTTTTCAAGGGTTGATTGGTTGTTATTGGTCGAAGGGATTAATCTCCTACCTCCCTTTTTAGATCGACGATATACTCTGCTGATAGCTTTCAGTACTGGTTTGGCTATCTGCTATAAGTATGTATCATTATTTTAAGACACTCTCAGCTATGGTTTGGTGCTTTATGTATTAAAGTAAAGTTTAAATATATGTATTTTACTTATATTTGCCATGAGTCAGGTCTATGATTATTTCCCTTTGCAGTCCAGCAGTTTCATTATGTGAATCTTGTTTAGGAAGTTTGTCTTACCTGGGGTATAGTCTTTTTTCAATTTGACTTGTTTTTTCTTGGAAAACTTGCGGGCAAATTAGGCTTGCTGTTATTTATTGCGTCATTCTTGGAGCAAGAAATTTTTTGGGGCACGAATGTGCGTCGGTCATGACGTCATGACGCAAGTTCGTCATTTCCAGCGTCTTAGTTGATGATAGGTTGTATGGCGCGAAATTGTGCTATGACGCGAGTTGCGTCATTTCCAGATGTTGGCGCCAAAAAATTTCTCAACTTCTTTTTGCGTTGTGCATCATACTTGACTTGGCGCAAAAAAAAAAAAATAGTTTTATTTTACCTCACTTCCTATATGCTCCTTGCCTTCTTTATTCTCAGAGGGCTATGCTATTTGCTTTTTTTGCCAAATTTAGCATTTGCATTTTTTCCCATTCCTGAAACTGCTATATGTGGAAATAAGATATTTCTGTTTAATGTTATTTTTCTTCTTTTACATTTTACAAGATGTCTCAATCTGATCCTGTCCCAGAAGCTGCTGTAGGAACCATGCTGCCTGAACACAGTTCTACCAAAACTAAGTTTATCTGTTGTAAGCTAGTGGAGATTTTATCTCGAGCTGTAGTATGTAACAGTTGTCATGATAAGCTTTTGAATGCAGAGAAGGTTTCTATTAGTGCTAGTACAGTATCCGTTGTTTTTTCAACATCTAAAGTACATGATATCCCTGTTGATATGAAAAATTATATTGCTGATGCGATACAGAAGGCTATGGCTGCTATACCACCTTCAAATAAACGAAAAGGTATTTTAAAACTTTTCATAATACTGATGAAATTTGTAATGACCGAGAACATACTGATATATCCTCCTCTGACGAGGATCTTTCTGGTTCAGAGGATCCTACTTTAGACACTGACACAGATAAATCATCTTATTTTTTTAAGATTGAGTATATTCGTTCTTTGTTAAAAGAAGTGTTAATAACTTTGGATATTGAGGAGTCTGGTCCTCTTGATAATAAATCCAGTAAACGTTCAAATTCTGTCTATAAACCCTCTGTGACTACTCCTGAGGTTTTTCCTGTTCCTGATACCATTTCTGATGTGATTGCTAAGGAATGGTCTAAGCCTGGTACTTATTTTGTGCCTTATTCAAGGTTTAAAAAGTTGTATCCTTTGCCAGTGGCGAGATTAGAGTTTTGGGAAAAAGCCCTAAGGTTGATGGGGCTATTTCCACTCTTGCTAAACATACTACTATTCCTATGGAAGATAGTACCTCTTTTAAGGATCCTTTAGATAGGAAAATTGAATCTTATCTAAGGAAAGCTTATTTGCATTCTGGCTATATGCTCAGACCTGCCATTTCTATGGCTGATATTGTGGATACATCAACTTTTTGGTTGGATAGCTTGTTCGTTTGCTTCAACATGCTAATTATTTTATCTGTGATGCTATTTTTGATATCATCAAGATAAATGTTAAATCTATGTCTTTAGCTATTTTAGCTAGAAGAGCTTTATGGCTCAAATCATGGAATGCTGACATGGTATCTAAATCTAGGTTACTATCTCTTTCATTCCAGGGAATTAACTTGTTTGGTTCCCAGTTGGATTCAATTATTTCCACTATTACTGGGGGGAAGGGAGTTTTTTTGCCTCAAGATAAAAAGTCTAATGTCAAATCTAGAGCTTCTAATTTGTTTCGCTCCTTTCGACAGAATAGAGAACAGAAAACCACTCCTTCCCCTAAGGACTCTGGCTCCAATTGGAAGCATTCCTCGAGTTGGAATAAATCCAAGCCTTACAAGAAACCAAAGCCAGCCCCCAAGACTGCATGAAGGTGTGGCCCTCGATCCAGGTCGATCCAGTTTTACTGGTTGGGGCAGATTGAAATTATTTCAAGACGTTTGGGCAGGTTCCATTCAGAATCATTGGATTCAGAATATTTTCTCCCAGGGGTATCGAATAGGTTTCAGAATAAGACCTCCTGTGAGAAGATTTTTTTCTCTCTCACGTTCCAAAAAATCCTGTGAAAGCTCAGGCTTTTCTGAAATGTGTTTCAGATCTAGAGTGATTGTACCTGGGTTTTTATTCAAATCTAATCATTTTCCCGAGGAAGGAAAATTCTTTCAGATCAGTTCTGGATCTGAAGTTTTTGAATCATTTTGTAAGAGTCCCAACTTTCAAGATGGTGACTATTAGAACTATTCTGCCTTTTGTTCAGCAAGGTCATTACATGTCCTCAATAGACTTACAGGATGTGTATCTTCATATTCCGATTCATCCAGACCACTATCGATTTCTGAGATTCTCTTTTCTAGACAAGCATTACCAGTTTGTTGTTCTTCCATTTGGCCTAGCAACAGCTCCAAGAATCTTTTGGAAGGTTCTCTGTGCCCTTCTATCTGTAATCAGAGAGCAGGGTATTGCAGGGGTTTCCTTATTTGGACTATATCTTGGTACTGGCTCAATCTTTTCATTTAGCAGAATCTCACACAAATCAACTTGTGTTGTTTCTTCGAAGACATGTTTGGAGGATCAATTTACTAAAGAGTTCCTTGATTCCTCAGACAAGGGTCACCTTTTTAGGTTTCCAGATAGATGCAGTATCCATGACTTTGTCTTTAACAGACAAGAGACAAATGAAATTGGTTTCTGCCTGTCAAAACCTTCAGTCTCGATCATTCCCTTCAGTGGCTATGTGCATGGAAGTTTTAGGTCTCATGAATGCAGCATTGGATGCGATCCCCTTTGCTCGTTTTCATATGAGACCTCTGCAGTTTTGCATGCTGAATCAATGGTGCAGGGATTATACTCGGATATCACAGTTGATATACTTAAATCCCAACATTTAACTCTCTCTGTCCTGGTGGTTAGTCCATCATTGGATTATCCAAGGGGCCTATTTTGTTCGTCCTGCCTGGACTGTGATTTCAACAGATGCAAGTCTCACAGGTTGGGGAGCTGTCTGGGGGTCTCTGACAGCACAAGGAGTTTGGAATCCTCAAGAGGCGAGGTTACCAATCAATATTTTTTAACTCTGTGCTATTATCATGGCTCTTCAGGCTTGGCCACTATTAAAGAGAGAATTATTCATTCATTTTCAGGCAGACAATATCAAAACTGTGGCATATGTCAATCATCAAGGGGGATTTGCAGTCCTTTAGCCATGAAAGAAGTATCTCAGATACTTTCTTGGGCGGAATCCCACTCTTGTCTAATGTCTGCGAAACATATTCCAGGTGTAGACAATTGAGAAGCGGATTATCTCAGTCGTCAGTCTTTACATCCAGGGGAGTGGTCTCTCCATCCAGATGTATTTTGTCAGATTGCACAGATGTGAGGTCTTCCTGAAATAGATCTGACGGCTCCCCATATAAAGAAGAAGCTTCCCATGTACCTTTCCAGGTCCAGGGATCCTCAGGCGGAGATGGTGGATGCATTAGCAGTTCCTTGGCTTTACCAACCTGCTTACATTTTTCTGCCTCTAGTTTTCCTTCCAAGGGTGATCTCCAAGATCATATTGGAACAATCGCATGTGTTTCTGATAGCACCAGCATGGCCTCACAGGTTTTGGTATGTAGACCTTGTCCAAATGTCCAGTTGCCAACCTTGGCCACTTCCTTTAAGGCCAGACCTTCTGTCTCAAGGGCCGTTTTTTCCATCAGGATCTCAAATCGCTAAATTTGAAGGTATGGAAATTGAACGCCTAGTGCTTAATTATAGAGGTTTCTCTAACTCAGTGATTAATACTATGCTACAGGCTCGTAAGTCTGTTTCAAGAAAGATTTATATTTCATGGTGTTTTTCTCATAAATTCTCTTGGCATTCTTTTAGCATTCCAAGAATTTTACAGTTTCTTCAGGATGGTTTGGATAAAGGTTTGTCTGCAAGTACTTTGAAGGGACAAATCTCTGCTCTTTCTGTTTTATTTCACAGAATTGCTAATCTTCCTGATATTCACTGTTTAGTTCAGGCTTTAGTTTGCATCAAGCCTGTTATTAAATAAATCTCTCCTCCTTGGAGCCTTAATTTGGTTTTGAAGGCTTTGCAGGTTCCTCCTTTTGAGCCTATGCATTCTTTAGATATTAAACTACTTTCTTGGAAAGTGTTGTTCCTTTTGGCTATCTCTTCAGCTAGAAGAGTTTCTGAATTGTCTGCTCTCTCTTATGAGTCTCCTTTTTGGATTTACCATAAGGATAAAGCTGTTTTGCGGACTTCATTTAAATTTCTTCCTAAGGTTGTGAATTCTAACAACATTAGTAGGGAAATTGTTGTTCCTTCCTTGTGTCCTAATCCCAAGAATACTCTTGAAAGATCTCTACATTCTTTGGATGTTGTAAGAGCTTTGAAATATTATGTCACAGCTACTAAAGATTTAAGGAAGATTAGTCTATTTGCTGGGTTTTTTTAGTCCTAGGAAAGGTCAGAAAACCTCTGCCATTTCTTTGGCATCTTGGTTAAAGCTTTTGATTCACAAGGCTTATTTAGAGGCTGCACAGTCTCCGTCTCAGAGAATTACAGCTCATTCTACTAGATCAGTCATCATTCCTTGGACTTTTAAGAATGAAGCTTCGGTTGATCAGATTTGCAAAGCAGCAACTTGGTCTTCTTTGCATGCATTTACTACATTTTACCATTTTGATGTATTTGCTTCTTCTAAAGCAGTCTTTGGTAGTAAAGTTCTTCAGGCAGCTGTTTCAGTTTGATTCTTCTGCTTATGATTTAAGTTTTTTTCTTGAAACTTATGGGAAATTGTTTAAGAAAGACTTATTTTTTTGTGGATTTAATTTTTTCAGCGGAAATAGCTGTTTTTATTTTATCCCTCCCTTTCTAGTGACTCTTCTGTGGTCTCCTACATCTTGGGTATTTCTATCCCATACGTTACTGGCTCATGGACTCTTGCCAATTACATGAAAGCAAACATAATTTATGTAAGAACTTACCTGATAAATTCATTTATTTCATATTGGCAAGAGTCCATGAGGCCCACCCTTTTTTATGGTGGTTATGATTTTTGTATAAAAAGCACAATTTTATTTCCAGTTCCTGTTTTTGTATGCTTTTTTACGCCTTATTTTATCACCCCACTACTTGGCTATTCGTTAAACTGAATTGTGGGTGTGGTGAGGGGTGTATTTATAGGCATTTTGAGGTTTGGGAAACTTTGCCCCTCTTGGTAGGATTGTATATCCCATACCTCACTAGCTCATAGACTCTTGCCAATATGAAAGAAATTAATTTATCAGGTAAGTTCTTACATAAATTATGTTTTTTTCTATTAATTTCTTGAAATGTGTTTTTTATATGGATTGGAATAGCATTGTTAAATTTTCCACATAGAAGCATCCTCAACTATCATTTCTGTAAATCTTTAACATAAAAATGATTATATTAATCTATTTCCAAAGAGTGGTTAAACAACAGAATGAAACATAATATAAATGTCCTTATTTGGTCACCTTTTGAATTTTCTATTGTGTTCTTTACATAGTAAATTATATCAGGATGTTATATAGGCAATAATTATTTTTTTATGCTGTATGTCCACAGAACACAAGACTGGTACTGAGTGTAGTGCAGATGTGCACAGTAGTCTTTTACTGAAGTATTAGGGATTGTAGTAGGACTTTTGCAGTATGCACCAAGTCCTCAAACACCTCCTCCAAATCATGCCAACATCTATGCATGGCTGGTATGGTATAAAATAAATGTTCTTGAGTATTTATCCTATTTATTTTTTTGGGGGGGGGGACCTGAAAGAAAATATGTCACTTTTGCTTTGCATAGGCTATTAAAATTTTGATGATAATGGGTGGTTTGCTCATTTCTTTAAATATAGATTACAATATTGTGCTACTGTCATAGTAGTTTTCAAGATCACACAACTACAGAGACTGGATTAAACCCATACCTGTCTTAATTAATTAAAACTTATCATTCAAACTATTTATTAATATTACATTGTCTTGTTTGTCTATAATACTGCTCATTCCTAAAGGGACATAAAACCCAATTTTTTTTCTTTCATGAATTAGATAGAATACACAATATTAAACAACTTTCATATGTACTTTTCTTCATTTTTTGTTATCCTTTGTTGAAAAGCAGAAATGTAAGCTCAAGAGGGTGCACGTGTCTGCAGCACTATATAGCAGCAGTTTTGCAACAATGTTGTACATTAGCTAGAGCACTAGATGGCAGCACTATTTCCTGTCATGTAGTGCTTCAGGCATGTACATGCTACCAACCTAGATATCTCTTCAACAACGAATAACATGAGAATTAAATAAATTTGATAATAGAAGTAAATTGGAAACTTTTTAGAAATTGTATTCTCTTTCTGAATCATGAAAGAAAACATTTGTGTTCAATGTCCCTTTAACTCATGTGTACAGGTGGACCTCATAAATGTTTAAAGGTCTACTATGTTTTGTGGTGTGTATTATAAACAATATACTTGTGTTTTTTCGTGGGTTTTTTCCTTTTTTTGTTTGACTAAAGCATACTGATTTTCAATGTTAGATATCACAGCCTACAAAACTGAATGCAAGAAAGACAAAAATGTCAGCTTTAATAAGATGTAGAATAGTCATAACCCCAATAGATTTCAGTGAAATGTCTTAGATCTTAAAGGGCCACTAAACCCAAAATCTTTCTTTCATGATTCAGATAGAACATACAAATTTAAACAACATTACAATTTAATTCTATTATTTATTTTGCTTCATTTTTTAGATATCCTTATTTGAAGAAAAAGCAATGCACATGGGTGAGCCAATCACATGCGGCTTCTATGTGCAGCAACCAATCAGCAGCTACTGAGCATATCTAGATATGCTTTTCAGCAATGAATATCAAGAGAATAAAACAAATTAGATAATAGAAGTAAATTAGAAAGATGTTTAAAAATGCATTCTCTTTCTAAATCATGAAAGAAAAAATGTGGGTATCATGGTCCTTTAATATTTGTCAACCTCCAGCCTGTAGAAGGTGATTTAATTCTCTTTAGTACTCACCAGAGAAGAGGTCATTGTCTTAGCAGTTTAAAAGAAATTCTTACCTGTTGTAATTAGAAACAGCACTTACTGAATCCTACTGTTATGATCGTTATTTAATTTTGAAATATTTTCAAAATAGTCTATTGTTTAAATGTTACTTAAATTGATAGACATTTTCTATGTACTGATAGCAAGTCAAGATGACAATACCAAATATATGGGGGGGGGGGGTTAAATCTGGAGACATTACAATTGAGCAAATGTATCAATTTAGAATATTTAAACACTCCAATACTTTATAAAAGTGATATATTGTATGTCATGCAATATCATGTATTCAGAACCGCTCCGAGCAGGCGGACAGCTTATGGAACAGCGGTCTTTAGACCAGGGCTTCAAGCTCCGTACGGAGCTTGATAGATATGCCCATTTATCTTATGTTTATTAATCTCTCCTTTGGTATATATGTCAAAACACATAAAATATTATCAAAAACAAATTATTTTAATAGATATATTATATAATGGAGTTAGTAGTAATACCAGAAGAATGGTCAAATATAACCATATATATGGTTTTAAAATAATACACTATATGAAAATCTTTGCAATTTATCTGGGAAAAGGGATTTATAATGATTATCAGCTGTTTATAAGAGCCCCAGAAAACGTGACATTGTTTTTCTTATCACAATAATACGTTTTACTTGTTCTAGCTAAAGTATATAAAATAAATCTTAACTTTACATTACAAATTTTTCTACATTTTTTATACTTCAAAAATTGTTCTTAACAGATGTCTTTATGGATTACATACTGTATATTTTAAAATAAACGTTTCCACTAAGTCAAGGGTTAACTTCTTTATTCAATTTCTTATCTACTAACTATTTCACACAGAGACTTATGTATTTATTGTTTTGCTTTGTATTTTAAAAACATTTTTGAAAGTACTTTCTCTGTATTTGCTTTGTGTAATATAAATAATATGAAACTTATATTCGTTGTATTATCTTTTACAAGGAAACCGATTGGGGATCAAACTTGGTGCATTCTTCAGATGTATCAAAAGTTACCATTACAGTTTTTTTTATTATTGTTAAGTGCTAGTTTATATCATTTTTATTATTGGTTAAATATTTTAAATACATTGTATTTCCACTTAAAATTTATGAATGGTATTATCTTGTCCTTATTATACTTTGGAGGCACATGAAAAAGAACGCAAGCGCTAGTTTGCGCTCACGTGCAACACCGCCCCCTACCCGTGCAAGTCAATCACGCGCGGGCAGGAGTTGTCAATCTCCCAAGTTGGATGAGAATGGAGAGATTGCAATTCTACTCCTATGAGGTAGAGAAGAGAGTAGGAAGCAGGGTCTGATGACCGCTGCTTGATAAATACTGACTGCAAGTTCTCTTGTGAGAACTTGCAGTCGTAAAGGAGGAAAAGGATTGATAAATCAAGCCCTATGTGTTTATTCTATATTGTTGAGGTACAGCTACAATTACATATTGTATATATTGTTAGAGACCAAATACCCTGACGCTCAGCATCATAATAAACCATTGTCTGGTGGCTGTTTGCATGCAGTTAAACTATGATAAGAAAAAAAGGGAAAATAAACAATTTTAGAGAAAAAATATATAGAAAAGTTTTTTAGCCTAATTCTGTTATTCCTTCACCAACATTTATTCTATTTTTTATTTTAAAAGTGTGTTCATTTTAATGGAGTTGATAATAAGAACAAAAAAATATATCACATTTTAAGGTAGAGTGAAACTGACTATAGAAAAGAGATTTAACAAAACTAACTACAGTTCTCCAACTAGGTAGTATATTACATTTGTATTTTTTTTTAGATTGTATTACTCAAATAGCTTCATCCTTTAATAGAATCATAAGTTAACCACCATAAAATATTAATAATGAAATATGTCTGAATAATTTATGTAATATATTGTAACTACAACATAACTAATCAACTATCTAACATAAAAATATCTCCTTCCAACACTAAAAAGACATATTTAAAAAAAAACAAATAGATCATATTTTTACTTTTTTAGTCCTATATTTGAAAATAAATGGCCAGTTAAGCTAAACAGGAGCATTTGGACCATGTTCTGCAAAGGTTTTTGAAACTTGGGCATTTGTAAGTTCAATAATTTGCTGAGCATATGAGAAAACATCCATATTAATGCACTTCAAACTTAAAGGTTTAGCTTTCAGTCTTCCCAAATAAATTTAGGAAAATGAATTCAATGTACTGTAGCTGTTTTCAAATTCATTTTAAACATGTTTTCACCCACTTATAGATGGTAACAGGCCATACAAAATTTGCAAATACTTAACACTAGGACCCCATACAAACCATTTTCCAATTCACCTGGAAACACTTTTAGATACGGTTTGGCAAAAATCTTTTAAAAATTATCGACACCTCTAACATGTTGAAAACTTAAAGGGCCAGGAAACATTACATTTTAACACAGTGTCTTGTAATGGTATATGATCAGTTATATTACATTATGCAATATCAACTTGAATTATAATAACACACTTTTTGCATAATCATTAGTATACAGGCTTGCTTTGTTTGCATGCACATTGCGGATACCATGTTGTGCATATCAACACAGTCCATCGTAAATAATAAGCACCATTTAAACTGGCCTGCTAAAGTGCTCAGTTATCGATTGTGTTTTTGACTTCCAGAAGGGCAGGCTGTAAAATGCTGATGCTCATTTGGTGACACTTCCATAAATGCGGAAAGTCACTCTCACTGCAGCTTACGTAGATGACAAACCAACTGGAAATCAGAAATCAGCTTATTCCCAGCAAAAACCTCAACCTTAGCTAATAAGGCAAGTGGATTGAAGAAGATGCAGTTAAAATTATTATTATTATTAAAAAAATTAATTTAATGCATATGCATAAGATCTCTTCCTGGATAGTCTTGTAGACAAAGTTGTACTTATGATGGAATCTGTAGTTCTGAACAGAATCACTATACAAGTGTGACAGGTATCTAATTTTGAGGTACATTAAGAATATTAATTATTAGAAAACTCCACCTAAAAAAAATGAATTTATGCTTACCTAATAAATTGATTTATTTCATGGTGGTGAGAGTCCACAATCCATTACTCCTTGGAATTATACTCCTGGCCAATAGGAAGAGGCAAAGATCCCAAAACTCCAAGAGCCCATAAAACTCATCCCACCTTACTGGAAACTAATCTGACATATAGCCAAGACAGAGTTAAGCAGAAATTATATCATCTTTCATAAAGCTTGTGAGAGTTCACAATCCATTACTCCTGAGAACTAATACCTAAGCTTTGGAGTCCACAAGTAATCTAGACATGACCAGACAAACTATTCCAAATACATTGGATGATTAGTTGTTGTTGTTGTTTTTTTTTAAATAATTCATTTATGTTTTAATTTTTTTTAATGCAGAAAAAATCAATAAAAAAAAATGTAATGCCCAGAAACAGCTGCTTGAAGGACGATCTTACCAAAAGCTGCTTCAGAAGA
Source organism: Bombina bombina (assembly GCF_027579735.1). Taxonomy (NCBI): domain Eukaryota; kingdom Metazoa; phylum Chordata; class Amphibia; order Anura; family Bombinatoridae; genus Bombina; species Bombina bombina. The sequence continues at coordinate 989,159,564 of NC_069502.1, forward strand.
AGCAAAAACATAAAAATGGTAGAATTTAGAAAAAGTATGTAAAGAAGACCATGAGCTCTAATCACCAATTAGAGAGTCCCCAGAATATTTGTAAAGATTCTGGGAGCAGTAGCCTGACCAAACATAAGAGAAACAAACGGAAAATGTTTAACCAGAAATGTAAAGCTTAAGAATTGATGATGATCCCTGTGAAAAGAGATATGAAGATAAGCATCTTTCATATCAGCAGAGGAGATGAATTGCTCCTGTTGAACAAGAGGAAGGATAGTTAAAATGGTTTCCATCTTGAAATAAGGAACCCTGAGAAACTTGTTTAAAATTTTAAAATCCAGAACAGGTAAGAAAGTTCTTTTCTTCTTGGGGACAAAAAAGAGGTTTGAATAGAAACCCTAACCCTGTTCCAATGGAACATGAGACAGAAGAAACCTTCACCAGTGAGGCCTTGATCTAAAACCTATTCTCTATCCTTGGGAAATAATGCTCAGAACCCAAGGATCTTGAACAGAATTAAACCTAGCCCCTGAAAAAGGCGTAATCTGCCTCGTACCAGAAGATCTGGATTGGGGGCCACAATTGAATGCAGACTTGGTAGTGGAATCAGGCGTTTTGGACTCTGTATTAGGGTTTGGCTTCAAGGAGAGAGCCGGAAGAATGCAGATTATGTGAAGAGAGGGAAGACTTCTGGTTCTTAGATTAATGAAAGGAACATCAACAGAAATTGTTAGAAGCCCTGGATTTCCCCTTAGACTTCTTTTCCTGGGGAAGAAAGGCTCCTTTCCCCCCGCCATCATAGAAATAATATCATCCAAACCAGACCCAAACAATACCTTTCTAGATATAGAAAACAGGGCAGCAGACCATGATTGACCTCCTAGTCAAAACTGCCAGTGCCATATTCTTAACATATATCTTAACATCAACAACAGCATCACAAATGAAAGCATTAGCTGTTTTTAAGAGTTTCAGTATATTAGAAAACTCTTTAAAATCAGAATCCTTAGAAAGTTGCTCAGATAAACCCTCACACCAAAGATAGAAGCTGAAACCACACAAGCAATAGCAATTGCTGACCTAAAAAGAAAACCCGCTTGCATAAAGACCTTTCTATAAAAAATATTTTAATTTCCTGTCCTTAGGGTCTCTAAAAGAGGTACTATCTTCTAGAAGATAAATACCAGTATGTTAAGCCAAAGTAGAAACAGCCAAAACTACTTTAGGAATAGCTTCCCAAAGCTCTGAATTAGCAGCCAGTAAAGGAAACATCCTTTTAATCTTTAAACAGGACTAAAAGGGATACAAGACTTAGACCACTATTTAGAAATTAACTCAGAAATAGCATTAGCATCTGGAAATCCACAGGAATGTTAGAATCCTAAAACCCTAAGGTGCATAACACTTATCTTAAAAGAGAACAAAGGTGTTCAAGCTCAAACAAAAAAGAGGAAGATTCAGTTTCCTTATAGGAGACTGACTCTTGATCATCTGAAAACACTTCACCCTCAGAGGATAAATCAGAAGCACCAGGGCCTGGAGCATTCAGCTTAACAGACTTTGACTTACTTAAATTAGATAAGCTAGTAGAGTGATTATCAGAAACCACCATCTTACGCTTTCTTGGAGGAGGCATGGCTCCTAATATCTCAGATATAGTAGAGCGAACAAAATCTTTAAAACCTTGAGCACAATCTGAAGAACTCCCTTGAGTAGAACAGAGGGAGGATAGATACCACTAGGAAAGAGAGCGGCAGGCACTACAAAAACCAAGCGGGCTCACACTAAAGTTGAAAACCAAAAAATCTTTAATGTAAGTAATCTCAAAAATATACAAGTATGGCAAGACACAAGTACAGGGGGAAGAAAAAGTGTGACAAGAGAGGCCTGACGCGTTTCGCGCCCCCTAGTGGCGCTTAATCATAGGCTACAGCACTAGGTAAGAGATACCTATTTAAAGGGAAAACCATTAACCCTAGATGTGCAAGAGAATTTTAAAAAACACAGTAAATTGTTAAAAACATTGGCACACTTACAATGGGATCAATATACAAAGATGTATATATATATATATATATATATATATATATATATATATATACAAGCACTATAACACCAGCAAGCAACAAGGTTTGAACTAAGACTGCCTGAATTAATAAATGTTAATGTACAGAGAGGGTTTTTATCTAAATTGATATACTGTAAGCTTATAAGCTGATAAGGTCAAATTGCTTAATTTTAGTAAGTAGGAATGAAAAAGGTATATATAGATAATAAACTATATGTCTATCCAACGGGACTTTATTGTCTATTAGGTAATTTACATCACATTCTTTGTTCATTCCAAGGGGTTGACGTGTGTTTAGTTTTATTATCCAAAATATTTCCTTTTTATCTAATATATGTTGCCTATTACCTCCTCTAATTGGAATTCTAGCTATGTCTATAATCTGAACAGACATATCAGCCAAATGTGTGAAATGTAAACCATTAAAATGACCTGCTACTGCAGAGTCCTTACAATAATTTTTAACATCTCTCATATGTTCTCCAAACCTTGTTCTGACTTCACGTGAGGTTTTTCCCACGTATTGACATTTACAAATATTACAAGTCAGGAGGTAAATAACAAATTTAGTTTTGCAGTTAGCATAAAAATCTATAACATATTGTTTATGATCTACACTGGAGGAGAATTGAGTGCCTTTAATAAGGTTAGGGCAAGTATTGCAATCCCTACTTCCACATTTGTGAACTCCCTTTCTAGATAGCCAATCCCCTGACGGGATACCTTTAGTATCCAAGACCAAACTAGGAGAAAGTACCTTCCCCAATGTCTTGGGTTTTTTCGGGACATACCTGAAATTTTTTACCAGAGGTTTAAGAATGTCATCTCCCAATAATAAATGGGAATGTTTCTTTAAGATTTTAACCACAGCATTGTAATGCATTGAGTATTCTGTGGTAAAGATAATGCTCTCATTAGTACCCAGTTTAGGCTCGTTTTTGTTGTTAATAGGTTTGTTCTTATACTTTTTTACTGCTAGTCTCGATTGTTCAAGTTTTTTTGGGTTGTAACCTCTCTTAATTAACCTCTCTTTCAATTCTAGAGACTGTGTTTCATATATAAGATCACTTTTCGTATTCCTACGTAGCCTAATAAACTGCCCTCTTGGTATAGCTTTTTTTACATGTTCTGGGTGCTGTGATGCAGCATGCAGAATGGAATATAGAATTCCAATTAGAGGAGGTAATAGGCAACATATATTAGATAAAAAGGAAATATTTTGGATAATAAAACTAAACACACGTCAACCCCTTGGAATGAACAAAGAATGTGATGTAAATTACCTAATAGACAATTAAGTCCCGTTGGATAGACATATAGTTTATTATCTTTATATACCTTTTTCATTCCTACTTACTAAAATTAAGCAATTTGACCTTATCAGCTTATAAGCTTACAGTATATCAATTTAGATAAAAACCCTCTCTGTACATTAACATTTATTAATTCAGGCAGTCTTAGTTCAAACCTTGTTGCTTGCTGGTGTTATAGTGCTTGTATATATATATATACATCTTTGTATATTGATCCCATTGTAAGTGTGCCAATGTTTTTAACAATTTACTGTGTTTTTTAAAATTCTCTTGCACATCTAGGGTTAATGGTTTTCCCTTTAAATAGGTATCTCTTACCTAGTGCTGTAGCCTATGATTAAGCGCCACTAGGGGGCACGAAACGCGTCAGGCCTCTCTTGTCACACTTTTTCTTGCCCCTGTACTTGTGTCTTGCCATACTTGTATATTTTTGAGATTACTTACATTAAAGTTTTTTTTGGTTTTCAACTTTAGTGTGAGCCCGCTTGGTTTTTGTAGTGCCTGCCGCTCTCTTTCCTAGTTTGATCTTTTGGGCGATCCTGAGCTACGGCACTCTCTCAGCCTTACTCATTGGAGGACTTCATGTTACTTCCACATTTGCCGGTTCCGGTTCCGGATGCAGCTACACCGCGCTCACCTCTGTTTTTGGAGGATAGATACCCTTAGAAGCAAGAGCAGTATTAGTCTGATCAGAATGCATAAGATGATCTGTACATGATTTGCAAAACTAATCAGGGGGATTATATCAACCAGTTTACACAAAATGCACTTTATATTAGTAGGAAAATGTTCAGAGGATCCAGCTTCTGAGGTACTAGTTATAACAGAAGATGGGACAGATGAAAAATAACAGGCAGGCAATGAGAAAATCAAAATACGGACAATGATTTAAATATGGCAATAATAGGTAGGACAAATAAAGCAACCTTACACCCAAATAAAGCAGCCTTTGGAAGCAATTTAATCTTACCCCCTCACCAGAGGCTTAAGAAAACATCAAGAACATTAAACATCCATATAGTATCAGATGAATACTAACCAAATGGCCAAACATCAGACACGCACAGAGACTAGCGCACAATAAACGAAACTTGCTAAAAAGCACAACACAAAAATGTAAGCCTACGGTTTTTGCATATACCCTTGCTCCTTTTGCCAACTTCATTTAACATAGAGGAAAGCTAGGTGCAATTTGGAGTGTAAACTTATAAATCCAGTGATATATGCTTTAACCAAAACTGGCTACTAATTTCAAAAGAGTAATGACAAGCACTTCAGAAGATCCCTTATTTAGAATTATGAGTTACTTTACCAAATCAGGTTTAAGAAACTAAAGCCAAGCTATTATAAACTTATTTATTTTTTTCCAAAACAGGAATGGACAGCCCCCCCCCCCCCTTCTTTGGAACTATAAAGAGAAATAACAAAAAACTGAGGTATATAAGATTGATGGAAACAATATCACACATCATGTGGAGACTTTCATTTAAAAATATGTTCATTGTGCTTCCTAGAAGAAGGGACTGTATACGAAAGGATGGAACATTAAATATTGTGCTTGGCTTGAAGGCCATTCTAGGAAGGCTTAGCCCTAGGCATCTATGAAAGTATTCTAACCTTTGCATACTGTAGTTCTTATGAAATATATATTGCCTGTTCTAAGTAGCTCCACCTTCAGGCTTATTGGTTTTTATATTAAGGAATGATCAATAATTAAAAGTATTTTGTTATTAGTAGTAGTATTATTATTATTATTTTATAACTAGATTTTAAACCATAAGTCCCTACCAGGTATGAGTAACTAAAGTCATAAAGCTAAAAAGATTATATTCATAGGCATATTGCAGAGAAAAAAATACAACTAAATCTGCAAGAATAGATTTTACCAAAAACTGTTTCATTCATAGTGGCTTCCCATGCAGAACCAAGAGTCCACAATGGCTGGACTACTGAAATAATGATTTCATTATTTATTTATTTTTAAAATAGAATTACCTAATCTATCCACAAAATGTTAGAATAAAGAGGAAATTTTGGAGTAACAGTAGCATGGGAACTGTTGCACCAACATTATAAATCGGTTGCAATTCCTGCATAGCTAAGAGTGCAATGTATAGCAATAATTGATGGAAATGGGTTAAAACTCTGACCTTACCTAGACATTTCTACAGTGATTACTTTTGAAATCCTAGATAAAACACTTTATCTTCATTAGATTTAGTCCTAAATAGTATACCATACATGTGTTCTTATGATCAAAGTTAAAAAGACTACTTTAAATTTCTAGCCTGCTCAGAAATACATGCAAAAGCATAAGTCAAACTTCTCAACCTCTTAGTAGGAAAGGTAAAACACAGAAGTTATAAAATTACCTAAATTAATATGTGTATGCTTCTTGGCACAATAGCATGATAATGCTTAAACTTAAGCTGATATATTCTATGAAGGTTCTCAAGGGAAATAAATTACCTGAATACAGAATCTTATCAATAAGCATAGGATATTTTGTACGCAAAAATAAATAAATAGCCTTTAGCAGGCTAGCATCTGAAGACACCTAAGTAGTAGCACATGTATTCTTTTCTGTAAAGCTTTAGCTGTCTATCGGCTTAAAATTGAATCCTGCAGATAGAACGCCTAGCACTAAGCTACTTGTTAAAATCTTCTTACTTCAAAGGTAAGCAGGACCTTCAGGACCAATATTTTTCTGTGATATGCCTCAATTTTACACTCCCTCGAACAAATATTCAGGTGGGATAAAGTGTTTTCAATTCAGATTAATTACTCTAAACTTCTTCCAAGATACCAATTGTAGAATCTTAAAAGGCTGGGGCAAACAGTCTAAAAAGAAAAAGTTGGAACCACTGAGTGGAATGAGATAGTCTTTATTTCCCTCTGGGACCTCCCTTGTGAATCCTCTTTCATATTAGGGGACTAACAAGCCACAGGTTAGACCCTTAAAGCAGGCCTAATTTACTGAAATGCCCTTCAACGCTTACTCAGAACCATGCTCCATAGAAATAATATTCCATTTGGATAATATGAAGTTGATTAAATCAACTCAATGGTCATCTTTCCACTTGTAGGGGAGATTCATAAAAAAATGATTTCCTTTTGTGGATGACGCCCCAAGCTTTGCAGCCTAGAGTGTGCACGGTGTTATTAAAACATCATAATAATAAATTAGGTAGGATTAATGTGAGAGCTGTCAGTGAGCTGTTGGTTACAAACACAAAGGCATCACCAAGCTATACTATTTCCTGTGCCTCCACTCTACCCTCCTGCCTAAGTTCTCATAATTTGAAAGTGAAAAAAGAGACATTAGAAAGTGAGAAGGTAGAAGATCTTTGCATTGGCATCAGTGCAACTATCATTGTTTGTCTCCCAGGGCTAGTGTAATCTTGTGTTGAAAGTATATGGTGTTTGTTGGTGCTGATTGTTAAAGCTTAATGTCTATTCAATGGCCAGAGCCAGGTTTTTGGGAAATTATTGTTACTGTAAAATACAGGTTCTTGCTGCTAGAGACCTAAGTTCTCAGGGAAAGGGAGATGTCATAAACTGAGAAATGACTTTAAATCCATGAGATTGAGATCTCCTCTTATACCTTATTCATGCTCAATATTGAAGAAACTAATGGCTACATTAATAAAATGTCAAGGGGACATGATTCCCTCTAGCCAGAAATGCTTGTGCAATGATGCCCTTGCTTACTGGTGGACAATTAGCAATCGTCCGATAAAATATGGCAGACAGGCTAAGGAACAGCAGTCAAATGAGCCTGAAATGATTGGCCTCCAAACCAGCAACCACTGCTTGATAAATGGAGCCCTAAATGTTTAACCACTATATCCCATAATCCCCTTGCCCTAAACAATGTGCTCTGGCAAAATTGATTTATAATCTGTCATGCCAATTAAAATAATCTGAATTTAAATCAATCTTATGTGGTATAGCATGGATCAGTGTACTCAGGGTCAGATTTACAGCCAAGGTGCCTGTATGCACAAAAATCTGAAGTGCCCCATGTGCTCCCCGATCACCGTTCACAGGTTCTGTGTAGGCTGGAGATGCCCAAACTTTCCAATGGTCAAGCAATTTGCAGAACAATCCTGAATTTGGACCTCAGTTCAGCTGCTTTCCTTTCCTATTTATCTGTGAAACTGCAAGATAATACAGTTTATTTATGTGGTATATTGTCAGGGTGCCAGGAATCAGACTGAGAAGAAAAGTGCAAAAATAATCACACCTTTATTACTAACAAAAAATAATAAAAGTCCATAAGTCAAACATCAAGCCAGGAGTCTAAGCCAGAGCTGGTAGTCAGACGAGCTGAGTCAAGAGCCAAAGCAAATAGTCAGATGAGCCGAATCAGGAGCCAAAGCGAGTAGTCAGACGAGCCAATTCAGGAACAAGGAGAACAGCAGAGTCAGGAACAAGCCAGGGATCAGGAACCAGGAGGGACTTCAGACAGCCATGTAATACACAGGAACTGGAATACAGGAACTCACAAAAAGTTCAGAGACAACGCAAGGGCAAAGCATACTGAACAGAGGCTCTTTAAATAATAAGTGATGACATCACAATAATAAACCTGTCTCACACGGCTGATGTACACCAGTCCGGCCATAAGAGGGGGTGCAGGAAATGAGCAGCATCAGACACTCTGCACCAGATTCAGTAAGAGGTGAGTAAAATGGCTGCCAGCAGCACATGGCAAACAAAGCAGGGGAAAAATCCTGACAGTACCCTCCCCTCAACAACCCTTCCCCCATGGGAGGACAAAAGGCTTATTGGGGAAACGGGCATGGAAGGCACGGAGGAGGGCGGGAGCATGAACATCAGAGGAGGGAACCCATGAACGCTCCTGCGGATCGTAGCCCCTCCAGTGAACCAAATACTGTATGCGGCCCCTGGACATACAAGAGTCAATAATGCTGCTGACCTCATATTCTTCATGGTTGTCAACAGAGATAGGACGAGGACAAGGCAACACAGTGGTAAACCGATTACAAACCAATGGTTTCAAGAGGGAGACATGAAAAACATTGGAGATGTGCAATGCAGGAGGAAGGTCAAGAGCGTAGGCCACAGGATTGACCCATCAGATATTCGAAAAGGACCAACATAACGGGTAGCCAGTTTATTGGTAGGCACACGAAGGTTCAAGTTGCGGGAGGACAGCCAAACCCTCTCACCAACCTGGTAGGAAGGCATGGGCAGATGCCTACGATCAGCATGGAACTTTTGGCGCTGCATAGAACGATGAAGGCAATCCTGAATCTGCACCCACATGGAACGGAGTTGGCGGAGATGCTCCTCCAAAGCATACCCTGAGACATGAATAAATCGGGCAACAAGGATGGTTGGAACACATAATTCGCCATAAACGGGGATAACTGGAAGCATTAATAGCACTATTACAAGCAAACTCTGCCCAAGGTAACAGTTCAGACCAATTATTGTGGTGATCTGAGACATAGCAACGGAGGTACACAAGAAAAAACAGGAGCGCTACAGCTAAAGGTAGAAATGTAAATGTGGTCTATTGTTACCAAACCTACAGAGACAAATAGAGTAAATATATATAAATGGCTATGCCACTTTTATTAAATATATACGAATAAACAATCTAATATTTTAAAATAAACAATCTAATATTATAAAAGCTAAAAACGGACGTCTCCGTTTATACAGAAAAAATAATAATTGTTGCCACCACATAAAAAAGCTAAAAAACAGTCATTGAAAAACTTGAGCAAGGTGCATAGAAGGAGTAAATCCAGATAAACACTAATGTTACCTATTGTCCTCCAAATGACAGTTCCAGGTTAACCGGTTTGAGCGGTTAGTAGCTCTAACACCTCTGTAGATGTTTGCAGACGTAACCGGGTGACGTCACTTGTGTGGGAGCTGTCCCAATGGTTCAATCCTATTGGTCCATTCCGGTCCACCGGAAAAAAGGGGAATGTAGGTGCCAAATATACAAAGTTTCTGTTCTTGAGTGCCTAATAGCACGCAGGAAACCTTCTGTTAAGAATGTGTAGAGACGGCACAGGTGGCAATCTAAGTTCGGTAAAAACACTGCCACACACCGGTTAACCTGGAACTGTCATTTGGAGGACACTAGGTAACATTAGTGTTTATCTGGATTTACTCCTTGTATGCACCTTGCTCAAGTTTTTCAATGACTTTTTTATGTGGTGGCAACAATTATTAAACGGAGACGTCCATTTTTAGCTTTTATAATATTAGATTGTTTATTTTAAAATATTAGATTGTTTATTCGTATGTATTTAATAAAAGTGGCATAGTGGCATTTATATATATTTACTCTATTTGTCTCTGTAGGTTTGGTAACAATAGACCACATTTACATTTCCACCTTTTGCTGTAGCGCTCCTGCTTTTTCCTGTGTATCATTGTTAGTTTACCTATGTGAGGGACACTTAGGTTATATCAGGAGTCTGGTGGTATACTCAGCGCTCACTTATACTATATATTTGCTATATCTTTCAGGTCCCTTTATAGTGAGCAGCGAGTGTTTTTTAGTTTTTTAGCTTTTCTTTATTAGTTTATTCTTAATTATTTTGAATATTATTTTAATTATTGTCTCTATCTTTATAATGGAAGATATTTTTGAATTTAGAGACCACATGTATAAAGAATTGCATGATTATAAGGAAGATGAGAATGATACTTTTTCAGAATATGAAAGTTTGGGAGATATCTTGAATAAACTAGAAAATCTATTGATTAAGGAATTGAAACAGAAAACTGAGATTGTCTTTTTAAATAAATATACTGGAAAAGGCCTAATTCCTAAAGGCCTGAAATTAATTAAGGCATGTGCATTCCCCCTTAAAGAGGTATTTCAGTTAGAGTGGGAAGAGGTGTTGTCCAAAGCATCAACAGATTTAATGGAAATCTTGAAAAGATCCAGAAGGGATACTCTTGTGGATTTAGAGAAGGAGATCATAGATATTAAAAATAAATTAAAGGATAGAAAATCAGCGGAATTCAAAGAAAAACAAAAGGCTATGATTGAGAGGATTGATACCTTAAATAAAGATATTTTAAAGACAAAATGGAAGAAGCTAGATAGGGATACTCTTAAACCTCAACCAGAATCTAAAAGCGAGGGTACTAATAATATGGGGACTAATACTTCTAAAGAAGAGTGGACCGTAGTTAATCATAATAGGAGGAAAAAGAAAAAGAACTTTGGTCACTATAGACAGAATACTTATAGAGATAAAAATAGGAATCTGGATAGCTCCTGGAGACCAGACTATTATGATGAGAATAGAATGCAAAATAGAGAATATTATAATTTTAGGAGACCTAATTTTTATGCTGGACAGAATTACTACTCTGAGACAAGGAAGGATAACTACAGTCACGATTATGATAAGAAAAGACCAGAACCATATAGGACAAATAGGCAATATTGGGATAATAGGGATAAATGGCAGACACCAGTAAGAAATAGGTATACACCTTTAAATTATGAAGCAGAGAGGCCCAGACATGAAGAAAATAAGGTTCCTTTTTTAGAGAACAGCCCTCTAAGGGAGGGCACATCAAAGGACCTACTAGAAAAGAACAAAGCAAATGTTTGGGTAAACAAAAAAAAGACCTCTAGAAGAACAAGAGGGAGTGGGGCAAACACACGAAGCCAAAAGGTGGAGGTAAAGAAAAATTGAGTTTTTAACATTAGCAGTATTGATCTAAAAGATGAGGAAAAAAAGATCCTAAGTTATGGTCCTTCTTTTGCACCTAGCACTAGGCTAAATAAATTTAATACCCACATACACATTAAGAAGTTCGTTAGAAACCTCACTCTCAAACGTTTCTATATGAGAAGCCCACTTGAAATTGCATCTATTAATAAGATAGAGATCAAGCAAGATAATTTCATTCACACTAATTTAAGATCTAAATCTACTTTTAACCCTATTTCTGCCAAAGGAAGTAACCTTGAGACCTTCGAACAAATAGTTCTTAAAGACTTAAAGAAAAGTAAGCCATCTAAATTTAACAAAGTTAATATGAGTAAGAAAGATAAATTAACTTTGGAATATTTAAAAAAGAACCATAACGTGACCATCAAGCCCGCCAACAAGCGTGGCGGGATTGTGGTCATGGATACTAGCTATTATGAAATGGAGGCCATGAGATTGCTCAGTGACACTAGGACGTACAAAAAATTAGAGCTAAATCCTATAAATAGGTTTGCAGCAAAATTAAAGAAAATTGTTGCGGAAGGAAAAACCTTGGGAATATTGAATGAGAGGGAGGTAGAATTCCTGGACCCAGGGTTTCATAGGGTCCCGGTTTTCTACTTCCTTCCCAAAATACATAAGAATTTAAATAAACCGCCGGGCAGACCGATTATTTCGGGCATAGGGTCTTTGTCCTCTAACCTCTCCCAATATGTGGACACCTTCCTACAGAAATTTGTCAGGAATTTGGACTCCTATTTGAGAGATTCTACCCAAGTGCTAAATATTTTAGAAAGCTTAAATTGGGAAGATGGTCTATTTTTGGTGACTGGAGACATAACCTCACTATATACAGTGATCGATCATGATAAGGGCCTTATGGCTGTAAAGAAATATCTAGACACAGATTTAGAAATGAAATTAGAACAGAAAGATTTTTTATTGAAAAGCATAGTTTTCATATTAAAGAACAACAATTTTATGTTTAACAACAAGTTCTACTTGCAGACAGAGGACACGGCTATGGGCTCGAGGTTTGCACCGAGTTATGCCAACCTCTTCATGGGTAGTTGGGAGGAATCTTTCTTCCAGGAGGGTGGCCTTGGTGCAAACCTTGTGCTCTATAGAAGATACATCGATGATGTCCTGATAATATGGAGGGGTTCTGAGCTTGAATTAAAGAAAATGTTCACTGATATGAATGCCAATGACAAAGGCCTAAATTTCACCTTTAATTACAGTAAGGAGAGTATTGTATTTTTAGATCTAGAAATCATGGTGATCAATAACTCTTTGGAAACTAAGACCCACTTTAAGGAAGTCGATTCCAATAGCTTTATACACGCCAAAAGTTGTCACCTTAGACAATGGAAGGAGAATATCCCTGTGGGGCAGAGTTTGAGGATAAGGAAAAACTGCTCCAGATTGTCAGACTTTGAAAACCAAATTGGAGTCCTGGTAGAGAAATTTAAAGATAGGGGATATAAGGAAGAACTTGTTAACAAAGCTGTAGTAAGGGCAAGGGAGACTGACAGAAAGTCTCTTCTCTCATACAAACAAAAAAACACTGATAAAGATCAAAATCTGATTAATGTACCCTTTATCGCTGATTTTAGTATTGAACATGACCTAATGAGGAGGATATTAAATAAACATTGGTCTATACTTAGAGCAGACCCTGTGATAGGGGATGTACTTCCACATAAGCCTAAATTAATATTTAGAAAGTCTAGAAATTTAAAATCCATGTTGGCACCGAGTGTGTTTAACGGTAAGAAGAAACAGTGTCATATTCAACAAAATCTATATTGAGATAGGATATCAGGTTTTTTCCCCTGTTACTCCTGTAAAGCCTGTCAGCATAGCGACAAAAGATGCCTCCTGAATATACATTCCACAGGAGAGGATATTGTGATAAAGGATTGCATTAGATGCACCACTAAAGGAGTCATTTATGTTCTGAAATGTACCTGTAATTTGATGTATTTTGGCGAAACAAAGAGGATGATCAGAGATAGGATAAGGGAACATCTCCTCTGTATTGAAAAAGGATTAGATGATACAAGGCTCTACAAACATTTTAAAGAGGTGCACAATGGGAGGACTAAAGATCTTAAATATTGGGGGATATCACATGTGAAACAAAATTGGAGGGGTGGTAATATAGATAAGTATCTAAGATTAAAGGAGGCTGAATACATTTATAAATATGACACTCTGTTCCCGACTGGCCTAAACTCAGAGTTAGACATTTCACAATTTTTATTAGATTAAGTAATTATTTATATTATCATATCTTTGATATAATTAAAAGAAAACATTTTTTTTCTATATCATTTTTTAGGGAGTACTAATTTTTATGCATAGATAGATTATTTATGATGTACCGCAAACCAATGAATTTTATTTATTAATTGTTTAAGTTTGTTATATGTTTTATTAAATTCACAGATTAATTTATTTACTTTATGACACTAGTAGGTGTTCTTTGCATGTATTTTTTACTTTTTGGTTGCCCTAATACCACAGTGTTGCCAAATACCACTAAAATATGTTATACCACCTTTAATGATCACCAATTTAGTTTGACCAATAGGGAAGCAGGATAACCCTTCAAATAGGTTTCATTGCTGCAACAAATTCATCTTGAGAAAGCCCTGTATAGGGAAAAACGCGTTGATGTGTTAAGTTGCAGTATATTATGCAAGATTTGTTTGTGAACTTTTATCCGTATTGACACAATACTACCTCACTACAGCCGTGGTGCCTATATCTTGTTGGAAGAATTTTGGGATACCCGACAAGGTACTACTACTAAGTATTGCACCTGGCTTGGCTTGTTTCTTCAGACTGCTGACTAAGCGTGTGGCAGTGTTTTTACCGAACTTAGATTGCTACCTGTGCCGTCTCTACACATTAATAACAGAAGGTTTCTGCGTGCTATTAGGCACTCAAGAGCGGAAACTTTGTATATTTTAGAATCAGCACCTACATTCCCTTTTTTTCCGGTGGATCAGAATGGACCAATAGGATTGAACCATTGGGACAGCTCCCACACAAGTGACGTCACCCGGTTATGTCTGCAAACATCTACGGAGGTGTTAGAGCTACTAACCGCTCAAACCGGTTAACCTGGAACTGTCATTTGGAGGACACTAGGTAACATTAGTGTTTATCTGGATTTAATCCTTGTATGTACCTTGCTCAAGTTTTTCAATAACTGTTTTTTAGCTTTTTTATGTGGTGGCAACAATTATTATTTTTTCTGTATAAACGGAGACGTCCGTTTTTAGCTTTTATAATATTAGATAATTTATTTTAAAATATTAGATTGTTTATTCGTATATACAGTGGGGCAAGAAAGTATTTAGTCAGCCACCAATTGTCCAAGTTCTCTCACTTAAGAAGATGAGAGAGACCTGTAATTTTCATCATAGGTATACCTCAACTATGAGAGACAAAATGTGTAAAAAAATCCAGACAATCACATTGTTGCTGGTATGTTGGCCCATTCCTGCATGCAGATCTCCTCTAGAGCAGTGATGTTTTGGGGCTGTCGCTGGGCAACATGGACTTTCAACTCCCTCCAAAGGTTTTCTATGGGGTTGAGATCTGGAGACTGGCTAGGCCACTCCAGGACCTTGAAATGCTTCTTGCGAAGCCACTCCTTCGTTGCCCGGGCAGTGTGTTTGGGATCATTGTCATGCTGAAAGACCCAGCCACGTTTCATCTTCAATGCCCTTGCTGATGGAAGGAGGTTTGCACTCAAAATCTCACGATACATGGCCACATTCATTCTTTCATGTACACGGATCAGTTGTCCTGTTCCCTTTGCAGAGAAACAGCCCCAAAGCATGATGTTTCCACCCCCATGCTTCACAGTAGGTATGGTGTTCTTTGGTTGCAACTCAGCATTCTCTATCCTCCAAACACGACGAGTTGTGTTTCTACCAAACAGTTCTACTTTGGTTTCATCTGACCATATGACATTCTCCCAATCCACTTCTGGATCATCCAAATGCTCTCTATCATACTTAAGACGGGCCCAGCAGGGGGACACGTCTGGCACTGCAGGATCTGAGTCCCTGGCGGCGTAGTGTGTTACTGATGGTAGCCTTTGTTACGTTGGTCCCAGATCTCTGCAGGTCATTCACTAGGTCCCCCCGTGTGGTTCCGGGATGTTTGCTCACTGTTCTTGTGATCATGTTGACCCCACGGGGTGAGATCTTGCATGGAGCCCCAGATCGAGGGAGATTATCAGTGGTCTTGTATGTCTTCCATTTTCTAATTATTGCTCCCACAGTTGATTTCTTCACACCAAGCTGCTTGCCTATTGCAGATTCTGTCTTCCCAGCCTGGTGCAGGTCTACAATTTTGTTTCTGGTGTCCTTCGACAGCTCTTTGGTCTTCACCATAGTGGAGTTTGGAGTGTGACTGTTTGAGGTTGTGGACAGGGGTCTTTTATACTGATAACAAGTTCAAACAGGTGCCATTAATACAGGTAATGAGTGGAGGACAGAGGATCCTCTTAAAGAAGAAGATACAGGTCTGTGAGAGCCAGAAATCTTGCTTGTGTTTAGGTGACCAAATACTTATTTTCCACCATAATATGCAAATAAATTATTTCCAAATCAGACAATGTGATTGTCTGGATTTGTTTCCATATTATGGGGGCTAGTTATCAAGCCGTCTACTTTTCTGGCTTCGCCGGCCCAATACGTCCGCCTAAGCTCGCCTACCTTCGCCGCCGCGGACCTGAAAAAATACGCCTAAGTTATCAAATAAAGCTGTCAAAAAGCCGCGGGGCGATGAGCAGCGGACTGTGACAGTTATCACTCATCCGATCTCGCTGCCCTTCGGCTTTTTCCCAGCTTTATTCCTAGCCTGTCACTAAGCACTCACACTAAACTGCACTGTTCTACCCCCTATACCGGCGCCCCCGGAGCCCCCCGCAACTCAATAAAGTTACTAACCCCTAAACCGCCGCTCCTAGACCCCGCCACAACTCTGATAAATGTATTAACCCCTAAACCGGCGCTCCCGGACACCGCTGCCACCTACATTATACCTAGTAACCCCTATCCTGCCCCCCCTATACCGTCGCCCTGTATTATAAAATTATTAACCCCTATCCTGCTGATCCCGCACCTCTCCGCAACTAAATAAATAGTTTAACCCCTAAACCGCCGCTCCATGAACCCGCCGCAACCTATAATAAATTTATTAACCCCTATCCTGCCCCCCACTACGCCGCCGCCAC
This sequence comes from Bombina bombina, assembly GCF_027579735.1. NCBI lineage: Eukaryota > Metazoa > Chordata > Amphibia > Anura > Bombinatoridae > Bombina > Bombina bombina. The sequence continues at coordinate 989,175,917 of NC_069502.1, forward strand.
TGTAATAAAATGATTAACCCCTAAACCTAAGTCTAACCCTAACCATAACGCCCCCCTAACTTAAATATTAATTAAATAAATCTAAATAAATTAACTCTTATTAACTAAATGAATCCTATTTAAAACTAAATACTTACCTTTAAAATAAACCCTAATATAGCTACAATATAAATAATAATTATATTCTAGCTATCTTAGGATTTATTTTTATTTTACAGGTACCTTTCAATTTATTTTAACCATGTACAATAACTATTAAATAGTTATTAACTATTTAATAGCTTACCTAGCTAAAATAAAGAGAAATGTACCTGTGAAATAAATCCTAACCTAAGTTACAATTACACCTAACACTACACTATACTTTAATAAATTATTCCTATTTAAACTAAATACTTACCTGTAAAATAAACCCTAAGATAGCTACAATATAATTAATAATTATATTCTAGCTATCTTAGGATTTATATTTATTTTACAGGTAACTTTGTATTTATTTTAGCTAGTTAGAATAGTTATTAAATAGTTATTAACTATTTAATAACTACCTAGCTAAAAGAAATATAAAATTACCTGTAAAATAAATCCTAACTTAAGTTACAATTAAACCTAATACTACACTATCATTAAATTAACTAAATAAACTACCTACAAAGAACTACAATGAAATACAATTACATAAACTAACTAAAGTACAAAAAATAAAAAAAGCTAAGTTACAAAAAATAAAAAATTAAGTTACAAACATGTTAAAAATATTACAACAATTTTAAGCTACTTACACCTAATCTAAGCCCCCTAATAAAATAACAAACCCCCCCAAAATAAAAAAAATCCCTACCCTATTCTAAATTACATAAATTTCAAAGCTCTTTTACCTTACCAGCCCTTAAAAGGGCCATTTGTGGGGGCATGCCCCAAAAAGTTCAGCTCTTTTGCCTGTAAAATAAAAATACAACCCCCCCCAACATTAAAACCCACCACCCACATACCCCTAATCTAACCCAAACCCCCCTTACAAAAACCTAACACTAATCCCCTGAAGATCATCCTACCTTGAGTCGTCTTCACTCAGCCGAGCCACCGATGGAACTGAAGAGGACATCCGGAGCGGAAGAAGTTAATCCTCCAAGCGGCGCTGAAGAAATCTTCCATCCGATGAAGTCATCATCCAGGCGGCGCTGAAGAAGTCTTCGATCCGGCCGATGTCATCTTCAAAGAGGCGCTGAAGAGGTCTTCTATCCGGGCGAAGTCATCTTCCAAGCCGGGTCTTGAATCTTCCTTCCGCCGACGCGGAACCACCTTCTTCACCGACGGACTACGACGAATGACGGCTCCTTTAAGGGACGTCATCCAAGATGGCGTCCCCTCAATTCCGATTGGCTGATAGGATTCTATCAGCCAATCGGAATTAAGGTAGGAAAATCTGATTGGCTGATGGAATCAGCCAATCAGATTGAGCTCGCATTCTATTGGCTGTTCCGATCAGCCAATAGAATGCGAGCTCAATCTGATTGGCTGATTGGATCAGCCAATCGGATTGAACTTGAATCTGATTGGCTGATTCCATCAGCCAATCAGATTTTCCTACCTTAATTCCGATTGGCTGATAGAATCCTATCAGCCAATCGGAATTGAGGGGACGCCATCTTGGATGACGTCCCTTAAAGGAGCCGTCATTCGTCGTAGTCCGTCGGTGAAGAAGGTGGTTCCGCGTCGGCGGAAGGAAGATTCAAGACCCGGCTTGGAAGATGACTTCGCCCGGATAGAAGACCTCTTCAGCGCCTCTTTGAAGATGACATCGGCCGGATCGAAGACTTCTTCAGCGCCGCCTGGATGATGACTTCATCGGATGGAAGATTTCTTCAGCGCCGCTTGGAGGATTAACTTCTTCCGCTCCGGATGTCCTCTTCAGTTCCATCGGTGGCTCGGCTGAGTGAAGACGACTCAAGGTAGGATGATCTTCAGGGGATTAGTGTTAGGTTTTTGTAAGGGGGGTTTGGGTTAGATTAGGGGTATGTGGGTGGTGGGTTTTAATGTTGGGGGGGGTTGTATTTTTATTTTACAGGCAAAAGAGCTGAACTTTTTGGGGCATGCCCCCACAAATGGCCCTTTTAAGGGCTGGTAAGGTAAAAGAGCTTTGAAATTTATGTAATTTAGAATAGGGTAGGGATTTTTTTTATTTTGGGGGGGTTTGTTATTTTATTAGGGGGCTTAGATTAGGTGTAAGTAGCTTAAAATTGTTGTAATATTTTTAACATGTTTGTAACTTAATTTTTTATTTTTTGTAACTTAGCTTTTTTTATTTTTTGTACTTTAGTTAGTTTATGTAATTGTATTTCATTGTAGTTATTTGTAGGTAGTTTATTTAGTTAATTTAATGATAGTGTAGTATTAGGTTTAATTGTAACTTAAGTTAGGATTTATTTTACAGGTAATTTTGTATTTCTTTTAGCTAGGTAGTTATTAAATAGTTAATAACTATTTAATAACTATTTTAACTAGCTAAAATAAATACAAAGTTACCTGTAAAATAAATATAAATCCTAAGATAGCTATAATATAATTATTAATTACATTGTAGCTATCTTAGGGTTTATTTTACAGGTAAGTATTTATTTTTAAATAGGAATAATTTATTAAAGTATAGTGTAGTGTTAGGTGTAATTGTAACTTAGGTTAGGATTTATTTCACAGGTACATTTCTCTTTATTTTAGCTAGGTAAGCTATTAAATAGTTAATAACTATTTAATAGCTATTGTACATGGTTAAAATAAATTGAAAGGTGTTACAGAAGCATTAGTTATTTTGTTGTGAAGAGCTTATTTCCCAGCAGCAATGCCTGAACCAGCAAGCCAGCGCCTAAGAAGGGCTCCAAGAAAACCGTAACAAGTTTCATTTCATGAAGAGTTAACTCTTTTTTTTTTTGCTTTTAGAAACTATTGTCTAATCACCTCTGGAGCCAGACTGCTAATTGATAAGATGAACTTGTAAACTTGTTATCTTAAGTACTGTAATCCTATTGTGGCCTGTCAAAGGACAGTGCTCTCTATCTAAATGTGTGATGGGGGATTTTGTGCTTCCCCCCCCCTCTCCCCCTGGGAGTGCCCTGTGTGCATGTAACCTTAATAAAAAGCAGGCTGGGCATCCCAGTCCTGAGTTCTTGTTTTGACCCTCAATCGCAGCGTTGACTCGTTTTTGTGGGCAGAAGGGTATCCTAGCTGTACTGCAGCTAAGGGAGATTATTCTATATTTGCGAGACTCATATAGAATACTATGGAAAGCAGCTTCTCCCCTCTTTAGCAATAGGGATCCAGGCTACTAAGCGGTCCATCTCTCAGCGAGACTAAGGGTAACCGTAACAAAAGGTACCTGTAAAATAAAAATAAATCCTAAGATAGCTAGAATATAATTATTATTTATATTGTAGCTATATTAGGGTTTATTTTAAAGGTAAGTATTTAGTTTTAAATAGGATTCATTTAGTTAATAAGAGTTAATTTATTTAGATTTATTTAATTAATATTTAAGTTAGGGGGCGTTAGGGTTAGGGTTAGGTTTAGGGGTTAATAATTTTATTACAGTGGCGGCGGCGTAGTGGGGGGCAGGATAGGGGTTAATAAATTTATTATAGGTGGCGACGGTGTAGGGGGGGCAGATTAGGGGTTAATAAATGTATTATAGGTGGCGACGGTGTAGGGGGGGCAGGATAGGGGTTAATACATTTAATATAGGTTGCGGCGGGTTCAGGGAGCGGCGGTTTAGGGGTTAATACATTTATTATAGTTGCGGTGGGCTCCGGGAGCGGCGGTTTAGGGGTTAATATGTATAGAGTAGCTTGCGGTGGGCTCCGGGAGCGGCGGTTTAGGGGGTAATAACTTTATTTAGTTGCGGCGGTGTAGGGGGGGTCAGATTAGTGGTGTTTAGACTCGGGGTACATGTTAGGGTGTTAGGTGTAGACAGCTCCCATAGAAATCAATGGGATGTCTGTCAGCAGCGAACTTGTACTTTCGCTATGGTCAGACTCCCATTGATTCCTATGGGATCCGCCGCCTCCAGGCTGGCGCTTTGAAAACCAGGTACGCTGGGCCGTAAAAGTGCCGAGCGTACCTGCTAGTTTTTTGATAGCTAGCAAAAGTAGTGAGAATGTGCCGCACTTGTGTGCGGAACATCTGGAGTGACGTAAGAATCGATCTGTGTCGGACTGAGTCCGGCGGATCGAAGCTTACGTCACAAAATTCTACTTTTGCCGGTCTCGAGCCTTTGATAACTAAGGCGTATCAGCCTCGCCACAAATACGCTGCGGAATACGCAGCGTATTTGAGGTTGACGGCTTGATAACTAGGCCCCTTTGTCTCTCATAGTTGAGGTATACCTATAATGAGAATTACAGGTGGGAGAACTTGCACAATTGGTGGCTGACTAAATACTTTTTTGCCCCACTGTATTTAATAAAAGTGGCATAGCCATTTATATATATTTACTCTATTTGTCTCTGTAGGTTTGGTAACAATAGACCACATTTACATTTCTACCTTTAGCTGTAGCGCTACTTTTTTTTTTTCTTGTGTGTCATTGTTGGTTTACCTATGTGAGGGACACTTAGGTTATATCAGGAGTCTGGTGGTATACTCAGCGCTCACTTATACTATATATTTGATATAGCAACGGAGGAACTGTTCCAGAGCTTGATAAGACCATTCCGCAGCCCCATTGGATTGAGGGTGATATGCCGAGGAGAATGAAAGCTGGATCCCCATTTGAGCACAAAAGGAACACCAAAATCTGGAGACAAACTGGCTACCCTGGTCCGAGACTATCTCCTTGGGTAAACCATGTAAACAGAAGACCTGCCGGGCAAAAATTGAAGCAAGTTCCTGAGTGGTAGGCAGCTTCTTCCCCGGGTGACCTGTGGCTTTAGGATAGTGGTAAGTGTGCAATAGTTTAGCTCGAAGATTCTCAGGAACAAAGCACTTACCACTAGGTTTCTCAGGAGGTACATTGGTTTGTGCAGCCAGGATCTCCTCACCCAAGGGAGAAGTCAAATTTGTACATATAATAGCTAAAATATGGTCAGGAGGTATAACTGGAATAGGTACAGACTCCTCCTTGGACAGAGGCAAAAATTTTCGAGAGAGGGCATCAGCCCTAACATTCTTACTACCAGGCAGGTAGGAGACCACATAATTAAACCAAGACAAAAATAGCGCCCATCTGGCCTGTCGGGGCAACAAACATTTTGCTTCGGATAGATAAGTCAAATTCTTGTGGTCAGTAAGAATGAGCACTTGTACGCTAGTACCCTCGAGAAGGTGCCTCCATTCCTTGACTGCCAAAATTATGGCCAGTAATTCCCTGTTGCCAATTTCATAATTGCACTCCGCCGGAGACAATTTCTTAGAGAAGAAACCGCATGGATGCAAGGAACCATCAAGCGTAGGACGTTGAGACAAGAAGGCACCTACTCCAGTCTCAGACGCATCGACCTCAAGAATGAAAGGCAGGACAGGGTTAGGATGAGCCAGAACTGGAGCAGCAGCAGCAAAGGCAGTCTTAAGACTCTCAAAAGCCTTATTGGCAGTAGGTGACCAATGGAGTAGATCGTTCTCCTTATGGGTCATGTCAGTGATAGGTTTGACCAAGGAAGAAAAGTTTTTAATAAACTTCCTATAGTAATTGGCAAAGCCCAAAAAATGTTGAATAGAGTGAAGACCAACTGGACGAGGCCACTGCAGGACTGCAGACAACTTGTCAGGATCCATGGAGAACCCTGCAACGATGATAACATAACCTAGGAAGTTACTTGAGTATGATGGAAATCACACTTCTCGAGTTTACAAAACAGGCCGTTCTTATGTAATCTCTGAAGTACCCGTGTAACATCAGAATGATGAGCCTCAAGAGTGGGTGAGTGTATGAGGATATCATCTAAGTACATCACAACACACTGTTGCAACATATCTCATAGGACATCATTAATAAATTCCTGAAAACAGCTGGAGCATTACATAGGCCAAAGGGCATTACAAGATACTCATAATGCCTGCTCCTGGTGTTAAATGCTGTTTTCCGTGTGTGGCCCTCCTTAATCCTAACGAGAATGTATGCTCCTCACAAATCAAGTTAAGTAAAGACCGTAGCTTCCTTGAAGCGATCAAAGAGTTCCGTAATGAGCAGAATAGGGTAAGTATTCTTAATGGTAAGACGATTAAGACCCCTATAATCGATGCATGGTCTTAACTCGCAACCCTTTTTCTTCACAAAGAAGAAGTTAGCCCCTGCGGCAGAGCAGAATTTGCGGATGATCCCCTGCGACAGCGCATCGGCAACATACTCCTCCATAGCACAATTCTCTGCAACAAACAGAGGGTAAACCCGGCCCTGAGGAGGAATGGCTCCGGGTTGCAGGTCTATGGCACAATCATAAGACCAGTGAGGCACGCACCTTGTCAAAAACGTCTAGGAACTCTCAGTACTCCTCTGGCAATTGAGAGACTGAAGAAGTGCACAAGACTTTGACTGGTTTCCAAAGACAAGTGGAAATACATTGCGGGGACCATGACAAAATTTCGGACCTGCACCAGTCGAGACTGGAATTGTGCTTATGGAGCCAGGGAAAACCCAAAACAACCAGAAAATGCGGAGAGTTTATCACCTGGGACTGGAGGGTTTCAAAATGGAGAGCCCCAACAGTCATGGATAATGGAGCGGTTTCGTGAGTAACGAGTGTGGGCTGAAGGGGCCTGCCATCAATGGCCTCAATAGCAAGTGGAATGGACCGAGGCAACACAGGAATGGAGTGCTTTGATACAAAAGCACTGTCAATGAAATAGCCTGCAGCACCGGAGTCATCAAGAGCATGGGTGACTATGGAGGACTCCACCCAGGAAAGGACAACTGGGAGCAAAGGTTTTCGGGGACGAGGATAAACCACCCAAGGTCTGCCCCAAAAGGACCTTAGGTGCGAGTGTTTCCTGGCCGTGTAGGACAGGACTTTGTAACCCACAATAGAGGCAGAGCCCCTCCCTCCTCCTAAAGGCCCTCTGCGCCGCTGAGAGATGCATGAATCCCAACTGCATCGGCTCAGCAGTACCTGGTGACTCGGGACCAGGAGGCATGGGAGGAGAGGGAGACATGGGTGGGAACGAACACATAGGAGACAACGTAACAGGAGGCTTCCGCAAACGCTCCTTGAAAGAGGGCCTCTCACTTAGTCTGATGTCAATTAGGATTTAAAAAGACACCAATGCCTCGAGATCCTCTGGTAAATCTCTGGCAGCAACTTCGTCTTTAATTGCATTAGAGTACCCATGAAAGAAGGCAGCAACAAGGGCTTCATTGTTCCAACCTACCTCTGCGGCAAGCGTACGGAACTCAATGGCATACTGAGCAACAGATCTCGTATCTTGCTGAATGGACATGAGTCATTTAGCAGCAGAGGAGAAGCGAGCCGGAACATCAAATACCCTTCGAAAGGAGGCCACAAATTCAGGGTAATTTGAAATCACAGGTTTATTAGTCTCCCACAAGGGATTAGCCCAGGCAAGAGCTGTGTCAGAGAGTAACGAGATGAGAAATCCCCCCTTAGCTCTGTCAGAGGGAAACGCCTGAGGTAACATCTCAAAGTAAATGCCCACCTGGTTCAAAAACTCTCTACACTGAATAGGATCGCTTCCATATCGCTTAGGTAGAGGTGCAAAACCGGACATGCTCCTGGTAGGACTAGGTGCAGCAGTGATAACAGGAGCAGCCATAACTTGTGGGACACTCTGGTCCAAATGTGCAGTGCGAGTCAGCAGGGTTTGCAGGGCTAGTGCAAATTGATCCAAGTGGTGATCCCGTTCATCCATCCTAAAAAGTTATGGTAGGTAAAGGTGGATTATTAGCACCATCAGGATTCATGGCCCTTGCGTAATTTCAGGGTGCCTGTAATCAGACTGAGAAGAGAAGTGCAAAAATAATCACACCTTTATTAATAACAAAAACTAATGAAAGTCCACAAGTCAAACATCAAGTGAGGATTCTAAGCCAGAGCTGTTAGTCAGACGAGCTGAGTCAGGAGCCAAAGCGAATAGTCAGACGAGCCGAATCAGGAGCCAAAGTGAGTAGTCAGACAAGCCAATTCAGGAACAAGGAGAACAGCAGAGTCAGGAACTAGCCAGGGATCAGGAACCAGGAGAGACATCAGACAGCCAGGTAATACACAGGAACTGGAACACAGGAACTCACAGAAAGGTCTGAGACAACGCAAGGGCAAAGCATACTGAACAGAGTCCCTTTAAATAACAAGTGATGACTTCACAATAATAAACCTGTCTCACACGGATGATGGTCACCAGTCCGGCCATAAGAGGGTGTGCAGGAAATGAGCAGCATCAGACACTCTGCACCATATTCAGTAAGAGGTAAGTAAAATGGCTGCCAGCAGCACATGGCAAACAAAGCAGGGGAAAAACCCTGACATATATAAGGCTGTAAGATTTTTGTATTTAAGTTCCCAAATTATAGTGGTTCTATGTGTATAAGAATTCACTACTGGGTGGACAGCTAGTGGTCCAAGGTATTCATCTTACCCTAAGAGGCTTCTTTTACTTGCCCCTTCTTTTTATCTGAAACAGGAAAGGCAGTTTATTTTACACATGCAGAAATCACATATCCTCTGCTTTACATCACAAAAGCCTACATTTAGAGTTTTGTCGGTAAAGACCCACGTAGCTAACGCTGCTTTTTTTCCCAACGCACCCTTCCAACAATGCTGGTATTTAGAGGGGCTGCGTTAGGCTCAAAAAAGGGTGCGTTGAGCCTAACTTAGCTCCACTTCAACTCTCAATACCAGCGTTGCTTACGGTAGCGGTAAGCTGGGAAAACGTGCTCGTGAACGATATCCTCATAGGAAACAATGGGGCTGAGCTGGCTGAAAAAAAAGCAGCGTTCAGCTCCTAACGCAGCCCCATTGTTTCCTATGGGGAAACACTCTCTAAGTCTGCACCTAACACCCTAACATGAACCCAGAGTCTAAACACCCCTAACCTTACACTTATTAACCCCTAATCAGCCGCCCCCGCTATCGCTGACCCCTGCATATTATTATTAACCTCTAATCTAACGCTCCGGACACCACCGCAACCTACATTATCCCTATGAACCCCTAATCTGCTGCCCCTAACACCGCCGACACCTATATTATATTTATTACCCCCTAATCTGCCCCCCCCCCCAACGTTGCCGCCACCTTACCTACATTTATTAACCCCTAATCTGCCGACCGGACCTTGCCGCCACATTGGAGGAAACCGGAATAGTCAGGATTAAAAGGTAAGTTTTTGAAGAAAACTAGTGAAATTTTGATAAATTTAAGTGCCCTTGTTTTTAATAGGATTAATAAAAACCGGGCACCGATTCATCTAAATTGACCTTCACTTTAAATACACATTAAACTCAAAATATAAAGCAATAATTTGAGATATATTTGAAAAATACCTCTGAAATTTAATTTTTTTTTCCACTCCCCAAAAGACAGGTTAGAGTGCCTTCATCATACTTAAGCATGGTTAAATTTACCTAGATAAATAATTTATCTTCCATACACAGAGTTGATTTAAACATTTTGATGTCAGCCCAACATATGGGTTTAAAAGTTCTGTATGTCTGACGTGCTGTATATATGTGTATATATGTGTATATATATATATATATATATATATATATATATATATATATATATATATATATATATATAGCAGCTAGGTTTAAGATAAAGAAATTAACGTATAATATGGTATTACAGGAATCAAATTCTCAGAATAATGACCTGGAGGTATGGAGAAAACAAAAGGAAGACACATAAAACTCAAGGCATGCAAAGGTAGATCTGTGGAAGGAGAGAAGGAGATAATTATGGTAGAGCTTCTACAAAATTGTGAATGTTTTGTCTTTATGTTTAAGTTTATGGACACTTTAATAGAAGCTACCCCGAAGAGTTATTGCTACCCCGAAGAGTTATGTGTTTAATGCAATTTTTAACAGAGGATTATATTTTAATGACAGAATAAAAAACAAAAGTGATTAAGTATGTTAATCCAGAAAATATTTATGGTTTTAAGTGAATATGATTTGTGCTAGCTGTCCCGCTTAACCAATCAGTGTTGGTCCAGATGACTGGAGGATTGCTAAATGTTGTACCTTTTCATAAAGCTGGCAGGAGGGAAGATTCTGGAAATGATTGGCTTGTGAGTCTGACTATATTATTCAATAAAACAATGGAAGCCTTTAAAAAAATATGCTACAGAGAGCAAAATTAGTTACTGGATAAAAGACGGTAATATTTTACTAAAGGAAGATCACAGACTAATCTAATTTAAATATGGTAGCATGTTCTAATTACTTGTGTGCATTTAAATGAGGGTGACTTACTAATGTTGTGCCTCAGGATACAGTGCTTGGGCCTGTTTAATTTATAATAATCCTCAGCAATAATGGAAGCAGGCTTCAAAATGAGGTTTCACTCTTTAAAGATAATACAACTTGTAACAGCATTTCAGAATCAGAAGAGGTAGTAAAAACATTGTGTATCAGGCAAATACATTATAGAAATTTAGAGAGTCATGAAAGCTGTTTTTTCTTTTGTTTTGCTTCCTCTCAAGGAGGTTTTTTTTAATATAATTTTTTTAATACTCATTACGTTTTCACATTGTCCCAGTGGCTGATCTTCCATGGTCGCAAAGCTTGTGAGTGCGATCACCACCATGAGAGAAATTAATTTATCAGGCAAGCATAAATTATGTTTTCTTTCACACAGGTGGTGAGATTCTATGATCCATTACTCATTGGAACTAATACCCAAGCTTTGCAGTCCATGAGTAATAACCTAAAGGGAGAGGGTTAAAAACATATTTTTTTACTAATAAATAAAATCCACAAACCCAATAAAATAATACTTACCAGTAGATACTAATCCACCATCTAAGTAGCAGACAGCCAAACCAGTACTAAAACATATCAGTAGAGGTTATGGAATAGGAGTATTTTGTAGATCCATAAAGGGAGGCAAAAGACAAGTCCTGCGACCGAATATGGAAAGTTTATGAAGAAATTCAGATTAGGTGAATTAAACAATCATAAACAATACCCCAAATACATCCCTCAAACAAGCACTGCAAACTGAGAGAAAACTGGGCCTCAAAATACACTGAAAACCTCACTCTAAAGAAAATCATGTACATCTTCATTCCTCAGCCACCTCCAGCGGAGGCAAAGAAAAGACTGAGGTTTGTGTGAGGTGGGAAGGGTTATAAAGAGCTCTTAGGGTTTGGAAAGTGGTAGGGAAGGTAATTCCCATGAGTAATAGATTGTGGACTCTCAACCCCTGTATAAAAGAAATAAAAACAAAGGAGTATTAAATGTTTTTAATTACTAGCAAGAGGGACTTTCTAGACAGGGCAGTACCAGGGACAGTGGGTTGATGTGACCGTTTACACACATGGGGGCCAACTTAACTATATGCTGTAGTGGATCATGTCCGCCTCACATTGATAAATGCCGACAGCATACGCTGGTGGCATTTATCATTGCACAAGCATTTCTAGTGAAATGCTTTTGCGATGCCGCCCCTGCACATTGGCCGCTAGCAGGGGGTGTCAATTAACCCGATTGTATATGATCAGGCTGATTGCTGTCTGCCGCCTCAGAGGTGGCGGACGAGTTAAGGAGCAGCGGTCTTAAGACCGCTGCTTCTTAACTCCTGTTTCCGGCAAGCCTGAAGGCTCGCGCGGAAACAGCCTGCATTGATCAATCGGCCCCTATGTCATTATTGGGGCTGGTGTCACTGTCATATGATATTAAGCAGGCATCCTGCTGTATGATTATTTACCAGATATAACTTGTTTATACCTTCTCTTTAATGCTTTAATTGTCATTATGGCAGACAATTGGTTAAACAATTCTTAAGCCATGACATATATTTTGCTCTAAACATTGTTTTTCTGCTATTCTAAGGCTTTGTTACTAATATGCCAGTTGCTGTCAGTGGAATGTGTTTTTTTTAAGACTTGTCGTGAACCTTTTATAAATGTGCCACACTCATTTGTGTCCACATTTCCTGGCAGCACATGTGTACATGTGTGTGAGCATGTATGGTTGTGTATTTGAGAGTATGCATGTGAGAGTGGTTGTGTGCATGCATGTGTTAATGTTGGAGTAGTGCATGCTGAAGGCATGGGGTGGGATACTACATTCAGGGTTTAGTTTGGGAGAAGCCTAGGTGCCCCACACAAACTTAAAACTATAAACCAATAGTGACAGCTAACAGGAGCTAAAAGAAGCCACTGTTGTCTAATCTGTGTGTGTGTGTGTGTGCTGAGGGTGAGAAGGGTGAGTCAGGTTTGGGGTTGTATGATGACTAGAGAGCTGTGTGCAAGGGGGAGAAGGCTGAGAAAGTGAGGAAGGGGCTGTGTAGGGAGAGGAGGGTTGAGAGGGTAAGAGGGAGATGTGTGTAAGGGAGAAGCATTGTGAGTAGGATGTTGTGCGAGGAAGATGGGGGCTAAGAGGATGAGGAGAAGGCTGTGTAAGGGAGGTGATGAAGAAAGGCTGGGAGAGGAGAGCTGAAGGGAGGCATGTGTAAGGTAGGTAGAGAGGCGCTAAGAAGGTGAGGAGTGCGCTATGTGTGATGTAGGGAGGCTGAGAGGGCGAGGAGGGGGCAATGTGTGAGTGAGATTGAAGAGGGGCTTTGTGTGAGTGTCAGGGTGCCAGGAATCAGACTGAGACGAGAAGTGCAAAAATAATCACACCTTTATTAATAGCAAAAAATAATAAAAAGTCCACAAGTCAAATAAAAAGCCAGGGGTCAAAACCAGAGCAAGTAGTCAGACGAGCCGAGTCAGGAGCCAAAGCGAATAGTCAGACGAGTCGGAATCAGCAACAAGGAAAACAGCCAGGGATCAGGAACCAGGAAGGATGTCAGGCAGCCAGGTAATACACAGGAACTCTCAAAAACACGTCTGAGACAACGCAAAGGCAAGGCATACTGAACAGAGGCCCTTTAAATAATAAGTGATGACATAACAATTCTGAGACTGCATCCTGTCTCACATGGATGATGCACACCAGTCTGGCCATAAAAGGAAGTTCAAGAAATGAGCAGCATCCCCCACAATGCACCATAGTCAGGAAGAGAGGTGAGTAAAATGGCTGCCAGCAGCACATGGCAAACAAAACAGTGAAACAACCCTGACAGTACCCTCCCCTCAATGACCCCTCCCCCGCGGAAGGACAAAAGGCTTATTGGGGAAACGGGCATGGAAGGCACAGAGGAGGGCGGGAGCATGAACATCAGAGGAGGGAACCCAAGAACGCTCCTCCGGACCGTAGCCCCTCCAGTGAACCAAATACTGAACACGGCCCCTGGACATACGAGTCAATAATGCTGCTGACCTCATACTCCTCATGGTTGTCAACAAAGATAGGACGGGGACGAGGCAACACAGTGGTAAACCGATTACAAAACCAATGGTTTCAAGAGGGAGACATGAAAAACATTGGAGATGATAGCAGGAGAAAGGTCAAGATCGTAGACCACAGGATTAACCCGTCGGAGTATTCGAAAAGGACCAACATAACGGGGAGCCAATTTATTGGAAGGCACACGAAAGTGCAAGTTGCGGGAGAACAGCCAAACTCTCTCATGAACCTGGTAGGAAGGCGCGGGCAGATGCCTACGATCAGCCTGGAACTTTTGGCGCTGTATAGATCGATGAAGGCAATCCTAAATATGCACCCACGAGGAACGGAGTTGCCGGAGATGCTCCTCCAAAGCCCGAATACCCTGAGACATGAATGAATCGGGCAACAAGGATGGTTGGAACACATAATTCGCCATGAATGGGGATAACTTGGAGGAAGAATTAATAGCACTATTATGAGCAAACTCTGCCCATGGTAACAGTTCAGACCAATTATTGTGGTGATCTGAGACATAGCAATGGAGGAACTGTTCCAGAGCTTGATTAGACCGTTCCACAGCCCCATTGGATTGAGGGTGATATGCCGAGGAGAAGGAAAGCTGGATCCCCATTTGAGCACAAAAGGAACGCCAAAATGGAGACAAACTGGCTACCCTGGTCCGACACTATCTCCTTGGGTAACCCATGTAAACGGAATACCTCCCGGGCAAAAATTGAAGAAAGCTCCTGAGTGGTAGGCAGCTTCATCAAGGGAATGCAATGTGACATTTTAGAAAAACGGTCAACCACCATAAGGATAACAGTATTGCCATTGGAAACAGGGAGATCGGCAATGAAGTCCATGGATAGACGTGTCCAAGGACGCTCACCATTAGCAATAGGTTGAAGATGACCCACAGGAAACGTCGAGGAGTCTTATTCTGTGCACAAACTGAGCAGGAGGCAACATACGCAGCAACATCAGAACGAAGACCTGGCCACTAGAATTGTCGAGTGACAGACCAAATTATTTGGTTCTTGCCTGGGTGACCTGCGGCTTTAGGAAAGTGGTAAGTGTGCAAAAGTTTAGTTTGAAGATTCTCAGGAACAAAACACTTACCATTAGGTTTCTCAGGAGGGGCGACAAATGTTTTGCTTCAGATAGATAAGTTAAATTCTTGTGGTCAGTAAGAATGAGCACTGGCACGCTAGTACCCTCGAGAAGATGCCTCCATTCCTTGACTAACAAAATTATGGCCAGTAATTCCCTGTCGCCAATTTCATAATTGCACTCCGCTGGAGACAATTTCTTAGAGAAGAAACCGCACGGATGCAAGGAACCGTCAGGCATAGGACGTTGAGACAAGAGGACACCTACTCCAGTCTCAGACGCATCGACCTCAAGAACGAAAGGCAGGACAGGGTTAGGATGAGCCAGAACTGGAACGGCAGCAAAGGCAGTCTTAAGACTATCAAAGGCCTTAATGGCAGTAGGTCACCAATAGAGTGGATCATTCTCTTTACGGGTCATGTCTGTGATAGGTTTGACCAAGGAAAAAAAGTTTTTAATAAACTTTCTATAGTAATTGGCGAACCCCAAAAAAAACGTTGAATAGACCGAAGACCAACTGGGCGAGGCCACTGCAGAACTGCAGATAACTTGTCAGGATTCATGGTGAACCCTGCAACAGAGATAAAATAACCTAGGAAGGTTACTTGAGTCTGATGGAACTCACATTTCTCAAGTTTACAAAACAGGCCGTTCTCACGTAGTCTCTGAAGAACCCGTGTAACATCAGAACGATGAGCCTCAAATGTGGGTGAGTGTATGAGGATGTCGTCTAAGTACACCACAACACACTGTTGCAACATATCTCATAGGACATCATTAATAAATTCCTGAAAAACAGCAGGAGCATTACATAGGCCAAATGGGCATTACAAGATACTCATAATGCCCGCTCCTGGTGTTAAATGCTGTTTTCCATTCGTGGCCCTCCTTAATCCTAACGAGATTGTACGCTCCTCTCAAATCAAGTTTAGTAAAGACCGTAGCTCCCTTGAGGCGGTCAAAGAGTTCCGTAATAAGCGGAATAGGGTAGGCATTCTTAATTGTAAGACGATTAAGACACCTATAATCGATGCATGGTCTTAACTCGCCACCCTTTTCTTCACAAAGAAGAAGCCAGCCCCTGCAGGAGAGCAGGATTTGCGGATGATCTCCCGCGACAGAGCATCGGCAACATACTCCTCCATAGCACAATTCTCTGCAACAGACAGAGGGTACACCCAGCCCCGAGGAGGAATGGCTCCGGGTTGCAGGTCTATGGCACAATCATAAGACCGGTGAGGAGGCAACGTACCGGCACGCACCTTGTCAAGAATGTCTAGGAACTCTCGGTACTCCTCTGGCAATTGAGATACCGAAGAAGTGCACAAGACTTTAACTGGTTTCTGAAGACAAGTGGAAATACATTGCGGGGACCATGACAAAATTTCGGACCTGCGCCAGTCGAGACTGGGATTGTGCTTTTGGAGCCAGGGATAACCCAGAACAACCAGAAAATGTGGAGAGTTTATAACCTGGAACTGGAGGGTTTCAAAATGGAGAGCCCCAACAGCCATGGACAACGGAGCAGTTTCGTGAGTAACGAGTGCAGGCTGAAGGGGCCTGCCATCAATGGCCTCAATAGCAAGCGGAACGGACCGAGGCAAAACAGGAATAGAGTGCTTTGATACAAAAGCACTGTCAATAAAATAGCCCGCAGCACCGGAGTCAACAAGAGCCTGAGTGACTATGGAGGAGTCCACCCAGGAAAGGACAACCGTGACCAAAGGTTTCTCCTTAAGCGGTTCCGGGGACGAGGATAAACCACCCAAGGTCTGCCCCCGACAGGACCTTAGGTGTGAGTGTTTCCCAGGCCTTGTAGGACAAGAGTTCAAAAGGTGGCTGTGCAACCCACAATAGAGGCAGAGCCCCTCCCTCCTCCTAAAGGCCCTCTCTGCCGCGGAGAGTCGCGTGAATCGCAACTGCATCGGCTCAGCAGTACCTGGTGACTCGGGACCAGGAGGCATGGGAGGAAAGGGAGGCATGGGTGGGAACGAACACGTAGGACACAACAGAACAGGAGGCTTCCGCAAGCGCTCCTTGAAAGAGGGTCTCTCTCTGAGTCTGATGTCAATTAGGATAAAAAAAAACACCATTGCCTTGAGATCCTCTGGTAAATCTCTGGCAGCAACTTCGTCTTTAATCGCATCAGAGAGCCCATGAAAGAAGGCGGCAACAAGGGCTTCATTGTTCCAACATACCTCTGCAGCAAGCGTACAGAACTCAATGGCATACTGAGCAACAGATCTTGTACCTTGCTGAATGGACATGAGTCATTTAGCAGCAGAGGAGGAGCGAGCCGGAACATCAAATACCCTTCAAAAGGAGGCCACAAGTTCACGGTAATTTGAAATCACAGGTTTATTTGTCTCCCACAAGGGATTAGTCCAGGCAAGAGCTGTGTCAGAGAGTAACGAGATGAGAAATCCCACCTTAGCTCTGTCAGAGGGAAACGCCTGAGGTAACATCTCAAAGTAAATGCCCACCTGGTTCAAAAACCCTCTGCACTGAATAGGATCGCCTCCATATCTCTGAGGTAGAGGTGCAAACCTGGACATGCTCCTGGTAGGCATAGGTGCAGCAGCGGAAACAGGAGCAGCCATAACTTGTGGGACACTTTGGTGTCAGCAGGGTTTGCAGGGCTAGTGCAAATTGATCCAAGTGGTGATCCTGTACATCCATCCTGGAAATGATGGCAGGTAAAGGTGGATTATTAGCACTATCAGGATTCATGGCCTTTGTGTAATGTCAGGGTGCCAGGAATCAGACTGAGACGAGAAGTGCAAAAATAATCACACCTTTATTAATAGCAAAAAATAATAAAAAGTCGACAAGTCAAATAACAAGCCAGGAGTCAAAACCAGAGCAGGTATTCAGACGAGCCAAGTCAGGAGCCAAAGCGAATAGTCAGACGAGCCGGAATCAGCATTATTGAAAACAGCAGAGTCAGGAACAAGCCAGGGATCAGGAACCAGGAAGGACGTCAGGCAGCCAGGTAATACACAGGAACTCTCACAAACAGGTCTGAGACAACACAAAGGCAAAGCATACTGAACAGAGTCCCTTTAAATAATAAATGATGACATCACAATTCTGAGACTGCATCCTGTCTCACATGAATGATGCACACCAGTCTGGCCATAAAAGGAAGTGCAGGAAATGAGCTGCATCCCCCACAATGCACCATAGTCAGGAAGATAGGTGAGTAAAATGGCTGCCAGCAGCACATGGCAAACAAAACAGTGAAACAACCCTGACAGTGAGGGAGACTGAGTGGGTGAAGAGAAGGCTGTGAAGGTTATGAGGGGGCTGTGTGTGAGAGAGATGAGGAGAAATGAGTTATCTGTGAGGAGGAGGCTTAGAGAGTAAGGAGGGGGCTGTGTGTGAGGGAGAGGGGGCTGACAGGGAGGTAGGAGTAGAGGGTAAGGAGGGGCTATGTGTGAGGGTAAAATTGGAGCTTTGTGAAGGAGGCAGTTAAGAATGTAAGGAGAGGATTTTTGGGAGGGTGAAGAGG
The DNA here is from genome assembly GCF_027579735.1 of Bombina bombina. Lineage (NCBI taxonomy): Eukaryota > Metazoa > Chordata > Amphibia > Anura > Bombinatoridae > Bombina > Bombina bombina. The sequence goes on from NC_069502.1 coordinate 989,193,976, forward strand.
GGGTGTGTATGATGGAAAGGAGCATAAATGTGTAAGGGAGTGTATGAGGGAGAGAGGGCTGAGAGGGTAATAAGGGGCTGTGTGAGGGAAAAGGAGACTGAGGAAGGGGCTGTGTGTGTGAGAGAGGGGTTCTGAGAGGGTGAGGAGGGAGGCTGAGAGGGTAAGGAGAAGCTGTTTATAATTGAGGTAGGGAGGGTGAGGAGGAGTGTGTATGAGAAGAGGGGGGCTGAGAGGGTGGGGAGAGGGCTGGATGTGAAGGAGAGGGGAGCTAAGAGGGTAAGGAGGGGGCTGTGTGTGAGAGAGAGGGGAGCTAAGAGGATGAGGAGGGGGCTGTGTAAAAGATAAGGGGCTGAGAAGCTGAGGAGTTCTTTTGCAGGGGGGGGGGGGGATTCTTGCACCAGGGCCCTGAGGTTTCTATTTACACTTCAGCAATGTCATTTTTATTTACAACATTCTCAATAATGGCCTAAGTGGATAAATTCTTTGGTCACATTTTTAGCGGCCAAAAGTTTCAGAAATTATGAGAAACAAGAAAGTTGTTCTAAAGCTTTAAAGAAGGAATTTCAATATGTATTTTTTTTTTTTAAAAGAACATTTTCTATTCTTATGCTTCTGTGGTGGGTCACTGTTCACAAATATTTCTATGTGTTTCTTGTGAGCAATTAAGCTCTAATAAATAACATGGACCAGATGTGCACATCCTGTTTTAAATTAAAAAAAACAGCTTTAACAACATTTTTTATTCAAAATATGTTCCTTTAACACTACAGAGTACAAATGTATGCATTTTGGAAGCAAAATACCACAGGTCACTAAAAGACCCTATTTTACACACAACCACAATTGAGGAATGTGACTTGAGAATTATCAAGAATTGACGGCTGGTAAGCAATGCAATAGCTGGTAAGGAAAGAAGAATGTCTAATTAAGGGCTAGATTACTAGAGGCACATTAACAGTTACACATGAGCGATAAGAAGTTTATTGCAGCTGTTTGCACACGTCAGATTTTTTACTCATATTACAAGTTGAATGTAAGCACAATCACTTGAGCGCAATAGAAGTTTCACATTCCAATGTTCTGCACACAGCAGAATATGTTTTATGTATTTATAAATCGAAATTCCTAGATATATCTATACCTATATATAATTGTGTGTGTGTGTGTGTATATATATATATATATATATATTTGTGCAAAAAATTAATCAGTTATATAATGAAGTATCCACTTAAGAATATATCCTGTTATGTGCAGAACATTGGAATGAGAAATATTAATATGTTCAATTTTCATGTGGGGTGAGCGCACTTGAGTATATGGGATCGGATTTGACTGCGAGTAGGGTGTTAGTTTTTTCCCTCCTTTTTTGCTCCATTGACTTCTGTGGGGGAATACGATATCACGTCTGCAATATTCTAAGTTCAGCTTTTTATGCGCTTCATGTTAGGTTGCAAGCAAAAACAGTTTACTTTTAACTCATAATACAATCGCAAACTGGCGCTTGCAAAAAGCTTACTTCTAGCGCAATTAACACTCAAGCGGGAGTTGTATTAGCCGCAAAAATTAGGTTCTTCTGCCAGTTTACATAGTACTAGTTAGGCAACATCTTAAATACATTGGGGACAATTTATCATTGCGTCAATCTCAACACATTTGCTGGAGTCAATACGCTCACCAGACATCGCTACCGCAAATCTACATACGACGGCCTTATTTATTAAAAAGTCTGACAAAAACACGCACGTCAAGTGCGGCACAATGAGCATCGGACTGTTGATAAATAAGAGTCATCGATGTCGCAGATATTCTTTTTTTATTTATACCATTTCATTACTGTCCATAAACAAGCACATTTCTCTAAACAAAAGCAAAACGGCAGCACACACGGATCCGTATAAAAAGCATAGCTTTATTCCATTGAAGAAACACACAGCATAACACAGAGGGGAAAAGGGGCATGGCCTAATATATATATGTGTGTGTGTTATGTCAGAAATCTTTTGCAAACATATTTACATGTCCCTACATTCTTTTTTTTTGTTCTAAACAATTTTGTCTTTCATATCTCTGTGTTTATTTATACCACTATATGTATATAGTGTAAATATATTATTATTCTGAGCAAGAATAATTCTATATATAACATGTAATCAGGGTATCCTATGTATTTATTTGCAATCAATGGATATTTTAAGAGCTGGGCCAGTTTTCTCTCTGCACCTGCTTAACCCTTCCTGATTGCAGTCTAGTTTGAAACACCACCCCTGCACAGGTGTTAAAAAATGGGCTGGCATTTAAGATTACATTTTTTAATGAAAATGAAATTCAAGAGAAGGAAGAAAAACACTGAAAATAGTATGACAGTAAAGAGGGGATTTTAATTTCTGCTGTATCTGATTCATGACAGTTTAATGTTAGGTAGACTATCCCTTTAAGCTATCAGCTTAACATTATATTGAATCAAACATCATTCAATTATTAAAATCATTGTCAGAAATATTACACTGTGTGACCTAATGTAATTATCAATGTTTATCTTTAATATTAATTTAACATATACATACATTCAAAGTATGAAACACAATGTAACAAATGGCACTTACAAGTTCTGATGAGGGATCAATGACTCAAGTATAGAGCAATTTTATTTGTTAGTGATAGTAAAAAATCTATATTTCAATCAGATTGACTGATTTCATTAATCACATGATTATTCATTTACCAATAAAACGTTGTGTAAAACTTTACCAGTGTGTGGGTTATTTAGGAGTTTGAGTATTGCGTCAAATTTGGTGTGAAAAGTGTTGCGTCAAATTTGGTGCGAAGTGGAGAGTGGGACTTGTATTACATGTGTTAAACATGGTACAAATAGATTTATCCAAAAAAAGAAAGTTGGCTATATTATGTAATTTATTTCAATTTTATCACTATATCTACTAGTGCACAAATTTGGAGCAATACTTCACACCAAATTTGGAGCAATAATATTGTTCCCTAGCTTTGTAATGAGAGACAAAGATGTAGCATAATTCATAAGTAAGGTAACATCTCCCTAATTTACTTTTATTATCTAATATGCTTCATTGTCTTGCAGCATCGAACATAACCTTTCTGTGTTTTCAGACTCCCAATGATTTCTATGGCCTTCGCGGCCTCAAGGGTGGCGGTTTGAAGATAGGTACACTGCGTCGGAATAGACGCAAGCGTACCTGTTGAATGTTTGATAAATTGGCAAGAGGGTCAAATAGAGTCGAATGTAATGGTGGATGATCAGTATTCCACTCGAATAACATAAGAATCAATCTGCATCAGATTGATATCGCGGGAGCATATATTACACCACACATTTTAACATTTTACGATCTTGACGCTTTGTTAACTACGGCAGATCAACTTTGCGACTAACTTGACGTGAGATTACAGTGTATTATCAGTTGAAGTATTGATAAATTGGCCCCCTAGTCTTCACCAGTGGACTATAAATCAGTTAGGAACTGTTCAAACAAGAACTTCAACAATTGTATATGGTCTAATAAGTAAGACCTACCATTAAAAACTCTGTGACCTTACTATTTATTGCATAAAAGAGGGAAGACAGAGAGAATATGATACAAACCATCAAATATAAAAGAATATTTAATAAAGATAAATGAATTCTCACAAACAAGAGGTCAACTCAAATTGGAGAGTAGTAGGTTCAGGATTAAAGCACATAAGCAATTATTTGCAGAAAGGGTGATTGATTCAACAATACAGGTGGTAAAGATAGAGACAGTAAGGGAATTCACAAATATCTGGTTTAGGCCTAAAGCTAACCTCAAACTTAAAGGGACATACATTGCAAAATGTGTCTTTTGTGATTCAGATAAAGCATACTATTTAACTTAAAGGGATACTAAACCAATTTTTTTCTTCTTTCTTGATTCAGAATACAATTTCAAGCAACTTTCTAATTTACTCATATTATCAAATTTTCTTCGTTCTCCTGTTATCTTTATTTGAAAAAGCAGGAATTTAAGCTAAGGAAGCAGCCCATTTTTGGTTCAGCACCCTGGATAGAACTTGCTGATTGGTGGGTACATTTAGCCACTAATCAGCAAGTGCAACCCAGGTACTGAACCAAAAATGGGCCGGCTCCTTAAAGGGACAGTTCACCCAAAAACTTTCTCCCCTTTAAATTATTCCCAATGATCCTTTTTACCTGCTAGAGTGTATTAAATTGGTTGCAAGTGGCTCCTTTACTCCTATTTCAGCATTTGAAATAGCTGATTTAGCTTGTGGTTTCCCAACCTATACTGAAAGTTTTGATACTTGCGTATACGCTATTGACAAGCCTAAGTAAACACAGCCAGCAGAAGAGATTACACCCTCAATGGGGGCATGATAGTTAAGTAATAAAATGATAATTTTCCATTGTTCTCTCTAAGTATTGAGCTTTGCTGTTCCAGACAAATATAAGATAAGGAAGCAAGTGTGTGTACATAAAAGTGATAACATAATGAGATCTGATATTACCTGAAGTGCAACCCATTGTAATAGGCTGTGGTTTCAAAGCACAAAACCAGCTACTTCAGATACAAAAATAAACCCGAAAATGCAATTTCTCATACATTTTATACTCTGCAGCTGGTATAACAAGTCATTTAAAATACATTTATGGAAAAACAATTTTACAATGTACTGTCCCTTTAACTTAGATTCCTGCTTTTTTTAATAACGATAGCAAGAGTACAAAAAAAAGATTGACTATAGGAATAAATTAGAAAGTTGCTTAAAACTGCACGCTCTATCTGAATCAAAAGAAAACATTTGGGTTTAGTATCCCTTTAATACTTATTTGAGTAGCTCAGGAACAATAATGCACTACTTGCAATTAGCTGAACACACTGGGTGAGTCAATGAGCCAATGACAAGAGGCATATGTGCAGCCACCAATCAACAGCTAGCTCCCAGTATACCTACACATGAGCATACCTTGGTATGCCTTTCAACAAAGGATACCAAGAAAACAAAGCAAATTATATAGCAGAAGTAAATTGGAAAGTAATTTAAAATTGCATGCTACCATTGAATCATATATTTTTTTATTTTAACTTACTGCCCTTTTATATAAGTTAATTCAGAAGGACAAATGAGTGGACTATATTGATTTTCTGCTACCCATTACCCACCAAAATCTATGCTTCTAAATCAAAATGAAGGATCTTGTAAAAGGCCTATATTGTCTGCTGTAGGCTCAGGCATACATCATTTTACAATAATATCATACCTGGAAAAAAAAATACCAGAGTAATGCCAATCCTCATAAAAAAATGCTTTATATGGAGAGGGGTCAGGGAGCCCCCCACATTAACAAATTAACAAATTAATATTGTTAGGAGTTTGCAGATAATACCATATCTTAACCCTATGGTTCGATATCCTCTATCGACTGATTTATTGTCTTAGACCTAGATTTGGAGTTTGGCGGTAGCCATGAAAACCAGCGTTAGAGGTTCCTAACGCTGGTTTTAGGCTACCGCCGGTATTTAGAGTCACTCAAAATAGGGTCTAACGCTCATTTTTCAGCCGCGACTTTTCCATACCGCAGATCCCCTTACGTCAATTGCGTATCCTATCTTTTCAATGGGATCTTCCTAACTCCGGTATTTAGAGTCGTTTCTGAAGTGAGCGTTAGACATCTAACGACAAAACTCCAGCCACAGGAAAAAAGTCAGTAGTTAAGAGCTTTCTGGGCTAACGCCGGTTTCTAAAGCTCTTAACTACTGTACTCTAAAGTACACTAACACCCATAAACTACCTATGTACCCCTAAACCGAGGTCCCCCCACATCGCCACCACTCGATTAAATTTTTTTAACCCCTAATCTGCCGACCGCCACCTACGTTATCCTTATGTACCCCTAATCTGCTGCCCCTAACACCGCCGACCCCTATATTATATTTATTAACCCCTAATCTGCCCCCCACAACGTCGCCTCCACCTGCCTACACTTATTAACCCCTAATCTGCCGAGCGGACCTGAGCGCTACTATAATAAAGTTATTAACCCCTAATCCGCCTCACTAACCCTATAATAAATAGTATTAACCCCTAATCTGCCCTCCCTAACATCGCCGACACCTAACTTCAATTATTAACCCCTAATCTGCCGACCGGAGCTCACCGCTATTCTAATAAATGTATTAACCCCTAAAGCTAAGTCTAACCCTAATACTAACACCCCCTAAGTTAAATATAATTTAAATCTAACGAAATAAATTAACTCTTATTAAATAAATTATTCCTATTTAAAGATAAATACTTACCTGTAAAATAAATCCTAATATAGCTACAATATAAATTATATTTATATTATAGCTATTTTATGATTTATATTTATTTTACAGGTAACTTTGTATTTATTTTAACCAGGTACAATAGCTATTAAATAGTTAAGAACTATTTAATAGCTAAAATAGTTAAAATAATTACAAATTTACCTGTAAAAGAAATCCTAACCTAAGTTACAATTAAAACTAACACTATACTATCAATAAATTAATTAAATAAACTACCTACAATTACCTACAATTAACCTAACACTACACTATCAATAAATTAATTAAATACAATTCCTACAAATAACTACAATTAAATAAACTTGCTAAAGTACAAAAAATAAAAAAGAACTAAGTTACAAAAAATAAAAAAGATATCTACAAACATAAGAAAAATATTACAACAATTTTAAACTAATTACACCTACTCTAAGCCCCCTAATAAAACAACAAAGCCCCCCAAAATAAAAAATGCCCTACCCTATTCTAAATTACTAAAGTTAAAAGCTCTTTTACCTTACCAACCCTGAACAGGGCCCTTTGCGGGGCATGCCCCAAGAAGTTCAGCTCTTTTGCCTGTAAAAAAAAAAACATACAATACCCCCCCCCAACATTACAACCCACCACCCACATACCCCTAATCTAACCCAAACCCCCCTTAAATAAACCTAACACTAAGCCCCTGAAGATCATCCTACCTTGTCTTCACCTCACCAGGTATCACCGATCCGTCCTGGCTCCAAAATCTTCATCCAACCCAAGCGGGGGTTGGCGATCCATCATCCGGTGCCTGAAGAGGTCCAGAAGAGGCTCCAAAGTCTTCATCCTATCCGGGAAGAAGAGGCGATCCGGACCGGCAACCATCTTGATCCAAGATGGCGTCCCTCGAATTCCGATTGGCTGATAGGATTCTATCAGCCAATCGGAATTAAGGTAGGAATATTCTGATTGGCTGATGGAATCAGCCAATCAGAATCAAGTTCAATCCGATTGGCTGATCCAATCAGCCAATCAGATTGAGCTTGCATTCTATTGGCTGATCGGAACAGCCAATAGAATGCGAGCTCAATCTGATTGGCTGATTGGATCAGCCAATCGGATTGAACTTGATTCTGATTGGCTGATTCTATCAGCCAATCAGAATATTCCTACCTTAATTCCGATTGGCTGATAGAATCCTATCAGCCAATCGGAATTCGAGGGACGCCATCTTGGATGACGTCCCTTAAAGGAACCGTCATTCGGCTAGTAGGCGTCGGGAGAAGAGGATGTTCCGCGTCGGAGGTCTGCAAGATGGATCCGGAAGAAAGAAGATTGAAGATGCCGTTGATAGAAGACTTCATCCGGATCATGGACCTCTTCAGCTCCCGCTTGGATGAAGACTTCATCCGGATCATGGACCTCTTCAGCTCCCGCTTGGATGAAGACTTCAGCCGGATCATGGACCTCTTCAGCCCCCCGCTTGGGCTTGGATCAGGACATCGGAGGAGCTCTTCAGGACGGATCGGTGAACCTGGCAGGGTGAAGATAAGGTAGGAAGATCTTCAGGGGCTTAGTGTTAGGTTTATTTAAGGGGGGTTTGGGTTAGATTAGGGGTATGTGGGTGGTGGGCTGTAATGTTGGGGGGGGTATTGTATGTTTTTTTTTACAGGCAAAAGAGCTGAATTCTTTGGGGCATGCCCCGCAAAGGGCCCTGTTCAGGGCTGGTAAGGTAAAAGAGCTTTGAACTGTAGTAATTTAGAATAGGGTAGGGCATTTTTTTATTTTGGGGGGTCTTTGTTATTTTATTAGGGGGCTTAGAGTAGGTGTAATTAGTTTAAAATTGTTGTAATATTTTTCTTATGTTTGTAAATATTTTTTTATTTTTTGTAACTTAGTTATTTTTTTTTTTTGTACTTTAGCTAGTTTATTTAATTGTATTTATTTGTAGCAATTGTATTTAATGAATTTATTGATAGTGTAGTGTTAGGTTAATTGTAGGTAGTTTATTTAATTAATTTATTGATAGTCTAGTGTTAGGTTTATTTGTAACTTAGGTTAGGATTTATTTTACAGGTAATTTTGTAATTATTTTAACTAGGTAGCTATTAAATAGTTATTAACTATTTAATAGCTATTGTACCTGGTTAAAATAAATACAAAGTTACCTGTAAAATAAATATTAATCCTAAAATAGCTATAATATAAATATAATTTATATTGTAGCTATATTAGGATTTATTTTACAGGTAAGTATTTATCTTTAAATAGGAATAATTTATTTAATAAGAGTAAATTTATTTCGTTAGATTTAAATTATATTTAACTTAGGGGGGTGTTAGTATTAGGGTTAGACTTAGCTTTAGGGGTTAATCCATTTATGAGAATAGCGGTGAGCTCCGGTCAGCAGATTAGGGGTTAATAATTGAAGTTAGGTGTCGGCGATGTTAGGGAGGGCAGATTAGGGGTTAATACTATTTATGATAGGGTTAGTGAGGCGGATTAGGGGTTAATAACTTTATTATAGTAGCGCTCAGGTCCGCTCGGCAGATTAGGGGTTAATAAGTGTAGGCAGGTGGAGGCGACGTTGTGGGGGGCAGATTAGGGGTTAATAAATATAATATAGGGGTCGGCGATGTTAGGGCAGCAGATTAGGGGTACATAGGGATAATGTAAGTAGCGGCGGTTTATGGTGCGGCAGATTAGGGGTTAATAATAATATGCAGGGGTCAGCGATAGCGGGGGAGGCAGATTAGGGGTTAATAAGTGTAAGGTTAGGGGTGTTTAGACTCGGGGTACATGTTAGAGTGTTAAGTGCAGACGTAGGAAGGGTTACCGCATAGCAAACAATGGGGCTGCGTTAGGAGCTGAACGCGGCTTTTTTGCAGGTGTTAGGTTTTTTTTCAGCTCAAACAGCCCCATTGTTTCCTATGGGGGAATCGTGCACGAGCACGTTTTTGAGGCTGGCCGCGTCCGTAAGCAACTCTGGTATCGAGAGTTGAAGCTGCGTTAAAAATGCTCTACGCTCCTTTTTTGGAGCCTAACGCAGCCTTTATGTGGACTCTCGATACCAGAGTTATTTTTATGGTGCGGCCAGTAAAACGCGGGCGTTAGTTTTTCGGCTCGTTACTGACAAAACTCCAAATCTAGCCGTTAAAGAATACACCAGTGTAGACCATTGTCATGAGATTATGTTCCAGATATAACCACTGTGTATACACAAGATACCTCTGTAAAAACGAGGACTCTTATGTAGGAAAAGATTGTTGACCTCACTTGTCATCTAGCCATACCAATTCCCGCCATCATTTGTATATCTTTCATGAAACATTTAACGTATGTATACTGTTTTTGCCTGTATGTGAAAGATTGTGTGTTACAATTACGTCCTCAATAAAAAGTTTTTTTTTTGTTTTGTTTTTTAAAAATGCTTTATATCAAGAGAAGTGCCTACTGAAACTTTAAAAAAGGTAAATTACTACTAAAATGAGTTCAGGAATGTGGGCTTGAGTAAAACAGTTGTTTATGGCTATAATTTGAAGAAAGAAAATAATAACCATTCTTTTAAAGCGTAACATCATCTATGATAGTTAACTGTAAATTTTGGCCTAACCTAAGATTTCAAATAAATAAAAATAGGCAACATTAATTTGGTTGCTCGGGTATGGTATATGGTGTCCTAAGGGTAAGCAGCCAAATGGGAGAAAACATAAGGGATGCGCTCATATTTCATGGTGTCTGCTGGAAAGGGTCCTAATGCAATAGGTACTACATACCTAGACTTGAGAAGGTTTAGACTCTTCCAAAAGCGAGACTAATAATCTTTATCTGTACAAAAAACAGCAACTAGACTTCAAAAAGAACAATTGCAACGTGCACTACACTACCACAAATAGATAGAAGCAACATAGACTCCTACATACATCATACGTTTACATTTTAAAGGGACAGTCTACCATAGAATTGTTATTGTTTTAAAAGATAGATTATCCCTTTATTACCCATTCCCCGGTTTTGCATAACCAACATAGTTATATTAATATACGGCTAGATTTAGAGTTTTGCGTTAGAAGGGTGCGTTAGATACGCGTGTTTTTTTTTCCCCGCACCTTTTAAATAACGCTGGTATTTAGAGTTCTCTGAAGGGCTGCGTTAGGCTCCAAAAAGGGAGCGTAGAGCATAATTTACCGCCACTTCAACTCTAAATACCAGCATTGCTTATGTTAGCGGCCAGCTTGAAAAACGTGCTCGTGCACGATATCCCCATAGGAAACAATGGGGCAGTTTGAGCTGAAAAAAAACCTAACACCTGCAAAAAAGCAGCATTCAGCTCCTAACGCAGCCCCATTGTTTCCTATGGGGAAACACTTTCTAAGTCTGCACCTAACACCCTAACATGAACCCCGAGTCTAAACACCCCTAACCTTACACTTATTAACCCCTAATCTGCCGCCCCCGCTATCGCTGACCCCTGCATATTATTAACCCCTAATCTGCCGCTCCGGACACCGCCGCAACCTACATTATTCCTATGAACCCCTAATCTGCTGCCCCCAACGTCGCCGACACCTACATTATATTTATTAACCACTAATCTGCCCCCCCAACGTCGCCGCTACCTTACCTACACTTATTAACCCCTAATCTTCCGACCGGACCTCGCCGCCACTATAATAAATGTATTAACCCCTAAACCGCCTCACTCCCGCCTCGCATACCCTATAATAAATTTTATTAACTCCTAATCTGCCCTCACTAACATCGGCGACACCTAACTTCAAGTATTAACCCCTAATCTGCCGACCGGACCTCACCGCTACTATAATAAATGTATTAATCCATAAAGCTAAGTCTAACCCTAACACTAACACCCCCCTAAATTAAATATAATTTTAACCTAACAAAATAAATTATTTCTTATTAAATAAATTATTCCTATTTAAAGCTAAATACTTACCTGTAAAATAAACTCTAATATAGCTACAATATAACGAATAATTATAGTGTAGCTATTTTAGGATTTATATTTATTTTACAAGCAACTTTGTATTTATTTTAACTAGGTACAATAGCTATTAAATAGTTATTAACTATTTAATAGCTACCTAGTTAAATAATTACAAAATTACCTGTAAAATAAATCCTAACCTAAGTTACAATTAAACCTAACACTACACTATCAATAAATTAATTAAATTGTCTTGTCGTTAGAGTTCTAACGCTCCCTTCAGCCAAGACTCTAAATACCGGCGTTAGGAATATCACATTGAAAAGATAGGATACGCAATTGGCGTAAGGGGATCTGCGGTATGGAAAAGTCGCGGCTGGAAAGTCAGCGTTAGACCCTTTCCTGACTGACTCTAAATTCCAGCGGGCGGTAAAAACCAGCGTTAGGAGCCCTTAACGCTGGTTTTGACGGCTAATGCAGAACTCTAAATCTAGGCGATACTTTTTACCTCTGTGTTTACCTTGTATCTAGGAACCTTCTTCAAGCCCCCTGATCACATGACTGTGACTGTTTATTATCTATTGTCTTAAATTTAGCATTGTTTTGTGCGAATTCTTAAATAACCCCCTGTGTCTGAACACAGTGTTATCTATATGGCCCATGTGTACTTTCTGTCTCTTTGTGTTGAAAAGAGATTTAAAAAGCATGTGATAAGAGGCAGCCCTCAAAGGCTTAGAAATTAGGGTATGAGATTACCTATGTTTAGTTTAAACTAAGAATACCAAGAGAAAAAAGCAAATTTGATGATAAAAGTAAATTGGAAAGTTGATTAAAATTAAAAGTCCTATCTGAATAATGAAAGTTTAATTTATACTAGACTGTCCCTTTAATGCCTGTGAGTGGGATTAAGGAGGCAGTGCCCAGGCAGGAAAAACAGATGTGAAGGCAAATTATTTAAATGCAGAATCTGTGTGATCAATGGTAGATTCTAAGACAGGGTTTCACAAATTGGGACATTCAGACGGAATGGAATCCAAGACAGAGCTACAAAATCTGGATAATTCTGCTAATTGAAGAATGATTGGGAGGTCAGACAAAAAAAAAGAGCATAATAAAGGAACAGGAGTCTTCTGAGACTATTAAGGAAATAGGCATGAGGTATATACCTTACTAGTGCCTGAATGATATTATAGAAGTGGGATATATCATTGCATTAAAGAAATAAGTTAAGAATGCAGAGTAATATGAGGACTGAGGGGCCTGTCGAAAAGCAGACAAAAATAGTGATATAGGAATAGAAAGAACTGCTCTTCAGATAGTGAGAAAATTATTACTTAAAGGGACAACTCTTCAATTCACTTCTCTTATCGAATTTGCTTAATTCTCTTGATATCATTTGTTGAAAGGCATACATAGGTAGGCTTAAGAGCAGCAATGCACTACTGGGAGCTAGCTGCTAATTGGTGATTGCACATCTATGCCTGTTGGCTCACCCAATGTGTTCAGCTAGCTCCCAGTCAGGTCTAGACTGATCATAGGGCATACAGGGCATTTGCCCGGTGGGCTGGTGCTAGAAGCAGCTCCTCTTGATGTATGTTGAAGACAGTGGCTGTCTGCTTTTGTTTGTTGCTATTTAATGACAAACAGTTTTCAAAAACATAATTTATGCTTACCTGATAAATTCATTTTTTTCATTGGGCTGAGAGTCTATGAGCCTTTAAGCTTGGTCACTAGGAGGAGACAAAGATACCCAAAAAGTTAACAACCTTTTAATACCTCTCTGATATTCCAGTCTAACGTATAGTTGAGAAAAAGGAGAAACCAGAGAAGCAGAAAAATACAAAGCAGGGTAAATGAGGTGCATATATGGGCTATAAGAAGAGCGCCTCACTAAGGGGTGCATATATAACATTTATTACATAAAACAAACTTATACAGATGTGCATATATATAGCAGTAAATTAATATGATCAGAGGGATCCCAATGATAAAAAAATATATAAAGGTAGAAAAAATCTCTGATAAAATGAGCAAATAATGTGAGAAAAAAAGTGTCCAAATATAAAAATATATAGCTCAGTAAATAGTGTAGTAATCCATGTGTAGTAAAAAATGAAAAATATCCTTAGCTATCTTCAGATGTGTAGGTGTCTATGGAGAATGAAAGAAAAACAACATAGTGAATAATGTTTTAAAAATGGCGCATAGAGCACAAAGTATCTGCTTAACAGAAGTTCTGAAATAGGCCATTAAAAATGATAGTCAACCTATCATTTTCTATAATTTTTGAATGCCTATTTCAGAACTTCTGGTAAGCAGCTACTTTGTTTGCACTCTATGCGCCATTTTTAAGACATTCTACACTATGTTGTTTATCTTTCATTCTTCATAGACATAAAAAATGTCTAACTATTAGTCTTACTGTGACTAGATCTAAAACAAAGATCTAAATGTCAGAGATCTTATAAGAAACTAGAAGATAAGTGCTTGACTAAATATTTTGTAATAATTGAAGAATATTGAGTCAGTGGAAAAAGCCAAATAGGAAGACTGGACATCCAATCTAGGACTGCATAACCAGATCTGCATGATCAATCTGGAGCAATCAGATTACAGAATAGTGATAGAACTTCATATTAACTATGCCTCTAAGTAATAAACAAATAAGGGACAAAAAAGGAAAGCTAGATGAAATACTAAATAGCTACAGGAGCCATAGAAATTATGAATACATATCCCTGGCTCTGACAAAGCATCTGGAATGAGAGCTTTAAACAAGAGACCATAAGGTCAAAATGTGAATTACGACATATTCAACATATAAAACCCCCTTGAAAGAGAAACCCTTCCCCTGCCTAAAACTGAAGCAATACGGCTCACAAAAAGTTTACTTATGGGCTAAAAAATTCAGAAAGAGCACAGTATTCAAATCAAGTCAAATTCATGTGACTTCCTTCATTGATAAGGAAACCAGAGGTTCACCTTCAAAAATTTAAAATATGCCACAACAGTGACATTATTTGACTTGAAAAAAGAGACACAAGAATCTAATTTGAGAAAAGGCCAAGTCAAAGAACAAAGCCTCATGAGGAAACAAATTACTTGCGCTCTTCCTCAATTCCCAGACTGTACTCTAACTCAAAAGACTGGCATCAGTAGAAATTATAATCCAAGAGGGATGAATAAAGAATTCCCCCAGAAGACTGGAGTAAAGAATAAATCACTCAAACACACATGGGGCCGATCCGATATGCAGCGTCGCCCGCAAATTTTGCGCTGGTTTGGTATCCTATATACGGCGTAACCTAGAAGTTATGCCCGTATATTTCTGCCGTGGCCCGTAGTTTTTTGGGCCATAGGCAGGTATACCAAACCAGCGCAGTTTGGTATCCAATATACAGCGTAAGGACTTACGTGGCGAAAATGGAGAAATCTTACTCCATTTTCACCTCGCCACAAAAAGCTGCCGTAGTAAGCCTTACACTGTCTATTGGAGCCCCGTAACACCCTAAACTAGCTACAAAATAAACCTAACACCTAACGCATGCGCAATGTCTATCTACCTGTCAACCGCGATCCCCCGCCGCAATCCCTAATAAAGTTATTAACCCCTAAACCGCCGCTCCCGGACCCTGCCGCCACCTACAATAAAAGTATAACCCCCTAATGTGAGCTCCTACCCCGCCGCCAACTGCATTAAACTACCCCCTAAAGTGAGCCCCTTACACTGCCGCCATCTATTTTAAAATTATTAACCCCTAATTTAATCCCCCTACACCGCCCCCAGCTATATTAAATTAATTAACCCCTAATTTAATCCCCCTACACCGCTGCCAGCTATATTAAATTAATTAACCCCTAATTTAATCCCCCTACACCGCTGCCAGCTATATTAAATTAATTAACCCCTAATCTAATCCCCCTACCCCGCCACCACCTATATTAAATTATTTAACCCCTAAATTACTAAACTATCCCTACCACTAAACCTAAGTCTAACCCTACAAATAGCCCTGAAAAGGGCTTTTTGCGTGGCATTACCCCAAAGTAAACTGCTCTATTGCCAGCCCTTAAAAGGGCTTTTTGCGGGGCATGCCCCAAAGACTTCAGCTCTTTTACCAGCCCTTAAAAGGGCTTTTGGTGGGGCTTTGTCACAAAGTAAACTGCTCTTTTGCATCTAATCTAAATCCCCCTACACCGCTGCCACCTATAATAAATGTATTAACCCCTAATCTAATTCCCCTACACCGCCGCCACCTATATTAAACACATTAACCCCTAATCTAATCCCCCTACACCGCCGCCAGCTATATTAACTATATTAACCCTAATTATATTAGGGTTAATATAGTTATTATATTATATATATTAACTATATTAACCCTAATTATATTAGGGTTAATATAGTTAATATCGTTATTATATTATATATATATTAAGTATAATAACCCTATCTAACTCTAACATCCCTAACTAAACTCCTATTAAAATAAATCTAATATTAATATTATTAATTAAAATATTCCTATTTCAATCTAAATACTTACCTATAAAATAAACCCTAAGATAGCTACAATATAATTAATAATTACATTGTAGCTATTTTAGGGTTTATATTTATTTTACAGGTAACTTGTTATTTATTTTAACTTGGTACAATAGCTATTAAATAGTTAATAACTATTTAATAACTACCTAGTTAAAATAATTACCAATTTACCTGTAAAATAAATCCTAACCTAAGTTACAAATACACCTACACTATCAATAAATTAAATAAACTACAAATATCTAACTAAAATACAATTAAATAAACTAAACTAAATTACAAAAAAAACAAACACTAAATTACAAAAAATAAAAAAAAGATTACAAGATTTTTAAGCTAATTACACCTATTCTAAGCCCCCTAATAAAATAATAAAGCCCCCCAAAATAAAAAAATTCCCTGCTCTATTCTAAATTTAAAAAGTTAGCTCTTTTACCTTACCAGCCCTTAAAAGGGCCTTTTGCGGGGCATGCCCCAAAGAAAACTGCTCTTTTGCCTGGTTCAGCCAATCGGATTGAACTTGAATCTGATTGGCTGATTCAACCAACCAATCAGATTTTTCTACCTTAATTCCGATTAGCTGATAGAATCATATCAGCCAATCGGAATTCGACGGACGCCATCTTGGATGACGTCATTTAAAGGAACCTCATTCGTCGGGAAGTCGTCGTGCCGGATGGATGCTCCGCGGCGGAGGAGCGAAGAAAGAAGATTGAAGATGCCGCTTTGCTTGAAGACATCACCGGATGGAAGAAGACTCTCTGCCGCTTGCTTGAAGACATCGCTGGATGGAAGAAGACTTCACTGCAGCTTGCTTGAAGACATCTGAATTTAACGGTATCTTACAGCGCTCAAAATATCCCAATCTTGCTTTTTGATAATGGGGTACCTAGCTGCCCCTTAGATTGAATATGTCTTAGTGATGAAATATCAGAAAGCGCCTAACTAGAGGCTATTGGGAAGTGGGTTTAGAAGATTAATATTGTACAATATTCTATAATATGTACATGGATCCATGTTTTTAACTGATTGTATGCTGAATTTTAATTTTATTTTATGTATTAAATTTGTCAAACTCTTATATCGCTTATATATTCACTTTTACACAACCTTGTGTTATATTTTACCAAAAATATTTACACATGATAGAGAAGCTTATAGAATCTTCTAAACCCACTTCCCAATAGCCTCTAGTTAGGCGCTTTCTGATATTTCATCACTAAGACATTGCTTGAAGACATCGCCCGGATCGGATGAAGAGTTCTGCCCGGCGGGATGAATACAAGGTAGGGAGATCTTCAGGGGGGTAGTGTTAGGTTTATTTAAGTGGGGTTTGGGTTAGATTAGGGGTATGTGGGTGGTGGGTTGTAATGTTGGGGGGTGGTATTGTGGGGTTTTTTCAGGCAAAAGAGCAGTTTTCTTTGGGGCATGCCCCGCAAAAGGCCCTTTTAAGGGCTGGTAAGGTAAAAGAGCTAACTTAGCTTAAATTAGCTTAAAAATCTTGTAATCTTTTTTTTATTTTTTGTAATTTAGTGTTTGTTTGTTTTTTGTAATTTAGTTTAGTTTAATTAATTGTATTTTAGTTAGATATTTGTAGTTTATTTAATTTATTGATAGTGTAGGTGTATTTGTAACTTAGGTTAGGATTTATTTTACAGGTAAATTGGTAATTATTTTAACTAGGTAGCTATTAAATAGTTATTAACTATTTCATAGCTATTGTACCTAGTTAAAATAAATACCAAGTTACCTGTAAAATAAATATAAACCCTAAAATATCTACAATGTAATTATTAATTATATTGTAGCTATCTTAGGGTTTATTTTATAGGTAAGTATTTAGATTTAAATAGGAATATTTTAATAAATAATATTAATATTAGATTTATTTTAATAAGAATTTAGTTAGGGATGTTAGAGTTAGATAGGGTTATTATACTTAATATATATATAATATAATAACGATATTAACTATATTAACCCTAATATAATTAGGGTTAATATATATAATATAATAACTATATTAACCCTAATATAATTAGGGTTAATATAGTTAATATAGCTGGTGGCGGTGTAGGGGGATTAGATTAGGGGTTAATGTGTTTAATATAGGTGGCGGCGGTGTAGGGGGATTAGATTAGGGGTTAATACATTTATTATAAGTGGCGACGGTGTAGGGGGATTTAGATTAGATAAAAAAGAGCAGTTTACTTTGTGACAAAGCCCCGCCAAAAGCCCTTTTAAGGGATGGTAAAAGAGCTGAATTATTTGGGGCATGCCCCGCAAAAAGCCCTTTTAAGGGCTGGCAATAGAGCAGTTTACTTTGGGGTAATGCCACGCAAAAAGCCCTTTTCAGGGCTATTTGTAGGGTTAGACTTAGGTTTAGTGGTAGGGATAGTTTAGTATTTTAGGGGTTAAATAATTTAATATAGGTGGCGGCGGGGTAGGGGGATTAGATTAGGGGTTAAATAATTTAATACGGGTGGCGGCGGGGTAGGGTGATTAGATTAGGGGTTAATTAATTTAATATAGGTGGTGGCGGGGTAGGGGGATTAGATTAGGGGTTAAATAATTTAATATAGGTGGCGGCGGGGTAAGGGGATTAAATTAGGGGTTAATAATTTTAAAATAGATGGCAGCGGGGTAGGGGCTCACTTTAGGGGGTAGGTAAGGTAGATGGTGGTGGGGTAGGGGCTCACATTAGGGGGTTATAGATTTAATATAGCTGGCGGCGGGGTCCAGGAGCGGCGGTTTAGGGGTTAATACATTTTTTTATTGTTAGGATAGTGAGGGGGGATAGCAGATAGAGGGTTAGACATGTCGGGCTATGTTTGGGAGGCGTGTTAGACAGTGCGGGTGATTTTATAACTTTGTCAGGTTTTGTAGGCGCTGGCAGTTTCTAAAGTGCCGTAAGTCACTGGCGACTCCAGAAATTTGTACTTACGCAGATTTCTGGACATCGCTGGTTTATCCTACTTACGGCACTTTAGCATCTGACGGCGCCGTATATAGGATAGCTCGAGTTTGCGAGCTGAAACTGCGGGCGGTGGGGGTTCCCTCGCTTGCGCCACAAACTACGCTGCATATCGGATCACGCCCCACGTTTTATACTGGAGTCCAAAAGTATTACTAAGAAAGTAGAATGATATCTCTACACTAAGGATTAGCAAGCCAAATAGATAAGGTTGATAAAGAGCATGCAAAGTGAAAACATAACTGATTGTTAAACCATTCATCCAACACTTCCAAACATAGAGCAAATCATGGAAGAATAAACAAGCTGTTTAAACTTGAACATTACATTGAACTGTAAGAAAAAGTTACAGTTATGGTCTACAAAGACTCTGAGAAACAAAACTCCTTAATTGAGAAGAAATTTCTGAAAAAATGATTTTCCTTCTATGCCTGTGAAAAAGCAGCAGAAACGGTTTGTAAAATATAGCTAAAGGGATGTTATAATAGACAAAGGAGTTCCCAGAACATATGCAAAAAGTTTGGGGAAAATAGTAAGTTCCTTGTAAAATCCACAAACAGAAAGCATTTTGTCTATAATGACAAAATGTAGGAACTCGTGGTTGTCCTAGAATATAGGATTATGAAGGAAAACATCTTTTATAGCTATCAAGAACATAACTGACCCATGATGAATTAAGGTAATAAAAGGCAAAACAGAGTCCATCTTAAAAGAAGGAACTCTGAGAATCCTGCCAAAGATTTGAGAACCAAAATAGGTCATAAAGTTCCAGCTTTTTTGGGAACAAAGAACAAATTGGAAAATACTTTGAACTTATTCCAAAACTGGAACTAACACCTTCTATGTTCCAGGTCAAGAACTGAGAGAAAAGGACTCCTGTAAAGGATATTTCAGAAAAGAAGCCAGAATATGCTGACCTGATGCCCAAACTTTTACCATAGGCAATTATAATTAGAATCCTGAGATTCTGGACATACTGTGACTAGGCCCATTATGCAAGGAATAATCTACAATCTACTGGAATATAATCTTTATTGGAGGTTCAAGCTATTTGTAAGAGAAACAAACGCCTAGATTACGAGTTTGGCGTTAACAGGGGTGCGTTGCTAACAAGGCTTTTTTTTCTAACGCTACCTTAAGCCAACGCTGGTATTACAGTTTTTTTTAAACCTGGTGTTAGCCACAAAAAGGTGAGCATAGAGCAGAATTTAGCTCCACATCTCACTGTAATATCAGCGTTGCTTACAGTAGCGGTAAGCTGGCTAAACGTGCTCGTGCACAATTTCCCCATAGGAAACAATGGGGCTGAGCTGGCTGGAAAAAACCTAACACCTGCAAATAAGCAGCGTCCAGCTTCTAATGCAGCCCCATTGTTTTCTATGGGAAAATAAAATATATGTCTACACCTGACACCCTAAAATGAACCCCGAGTCTAGACACCCCTAATCTTACACTTATTGACCCCTAATCTGCCGCCCCCGCTATCGCTGACACCTACATTATATTATTAACCCCTAATCTGCCGCTCCGGACACCGCCACCACCTACATTATCCCTATGAACCCCTAATCTACTGCCCCCAACATCGCCACCACTTACATTATACTTATAAACCCCTAATCTGCCGCCCCCAACGTCGCCGCCACCTACCTACAATTATTAACCCCTAATCTGCCGACCGGACATCACCGCCACTTTAATAAATGTATTAACCCCTAATCTGCCGTCCCTAACATCGCCAACACCTACTTACATTTATTAACCCCTAATCTGCCACCCCCAACGTCGCCGCTACTATATTAAAGTTATTAACCCCTAAACCTAAGTCTAAACCTAACCCTAACCCCCCTAACTTAAATATAATTTAAATTAAACGAAATACATTTAACATAATTAAATAAATCAATCCTATTTAAAACTAAATACTTACCTATAAAATAAACCCTAAGCTAGCTACAATATAACTAATAGTTACATTGTAGCTAGTGTAGGATTTATATTTATTTTACGGGCAAGTTTGTATTTATTTTAACTAGGTAGAATAGTTATTAAATAGTTATTAATTATTTAATAACTACCTAGCTAAAATAAGTACAAAATTACCTGTAAAATAAATCCTAACCTAAGTTACAATTACACCTAACACTACACTATCATTAAATAAATTCCCTAAACTACCTACAATTAATTACAATTAAATTCAATAAACTAAATTATGAAAAAAAAAAAAACTAAATTACAGAAAATAAAAAAAGAATTACAAGAATTTTAAACTAATTACACTTAATCTAATCCCCCTAATAAAATAAAAAGCCCCCCAAAATAATAAAAATTTCCTTACCCTATAATAAATTACAAATAGCTCTTAAAGGGGCCTTTTGCGGGGCATTGCCCCAAAGTAATCAGCTCTTTTACCTGTAAAAGAAAAATACAATACCCCCCAAAATTAAAAACCACCATTCACACACCCCTACTCTAAAACTCACCCAATCCCCCCTTAAAAAAAAAAACACTAACCCCCTGAAGATCACCCTACCATGAGCTGTCTTCACCCAGCCGGGCACAAGTGGTCCTACATACGGCAGAAATCTTCATCCTATCGGGGTAGAAGAGGTCCTCCAGACGGCAGAAGGCTTCATCGAAGTGGCATCTTCTATCTTCATCCTTCCGGAGCGGAGCCATCTTCAATCCAGCCGACGCGGAGCCATCCTCTTCAAACGACGTCCTAACGAAGAATGAAGGTTCCTTTAAATGATGTCATCCAAGATGACGTCCCTTGAATTCCTATTGGCTGATAGAATCCTATCAGCCAATCGGAATTAAGATAGGAGAAATCCTATTGGCTGATGCTATCAGCCAAATGGATTGAGCTCGCATTCTATTGGCTGATTGGAACAGCCATTAGAATGCGAGGTCAATCCTATTGGCTGATTACATCAGCCAATAGGATTTTTCCTACCTTAATTCCGATTGGCTGATAGAATCCTATCAGCCAATCGGAATTTAAGGGACGCCATCTTGGATGACGTTAATTAAAGGAACCTTTATTCTTCGTTAGGACGTCATTTGAAGAGGATGGCTCTGCGTCGGCTGGATTGAATATGGCTACGCTCCGGAAGGATGAAGATAGAAGATGCCGCTTGGATGAAGCCTTCTGCCGTCTGGAGGACCTCTTCTGCCCCGATCGGATGAAGACTTCTGCCGTATGGAGGACCACTTGTGCCTGGCTGGGTGAAGACGGCTCAAGGTAGGGTGATCTTCAGGGGGTTAGTGTTAAGTTTTTTTAAGGGGTGATTGGGTGGGTTTTAGAGTAGGGGTGTGTGGGTGGTGGGTTTTAATGTTGGGGCGGGTATTGTATATTTCTTTTACAGGTAAAAGAGCTGATTACTTTGAGGCAATGCCCCGCAAAAGGCCCTTTTAAGAGCTATTTGTAATTTAGTATAGGGTAGGGAAATTTTATTATTTTGGGGTCCTTTTTAATTTTATTAGGGGGATTAGATTAGGTGTAATTAGTTTAAAATGCTTGTAATTCTTTTTTTTATTTTCTGTAATTTAGTGTTTGTTTTTTTTCGTAATTTAATTTATTGAATTTAATTGTAGGTAGTTTAGGGAATTTATTTAATGATAGTGTAGTGTTAGGTGTAATTGTAACTTAGGTTAGGATTTATTTTACAGGTAATTTTGTACTTATTTTAGCTAGGTAGCTATTAAATAGTTATTAACTATTTAATAACTATTCTACCTAGTTAAAATAAATACAAACTTGCCTGTAAAATAAATATAAATCCTAAAATAGCTACAATGTAACTATTAGTTATATTGTAGCTAGTTTAGGGTTTAATTTATAGGTAAGTATTTAGTTTTAAATAGGATTGATTGATTTAATTATGTTAAATGTATTTTGTTTCATTTAAATTATATTTAAGTTGGGGGGGTTAGGGTTAGGTTTAGGGGTTAATAACTTTAATATAGTAGCAGCGGTGTTGGGGTGGCAGATTAGGGGTTAATAAATGTAAGTAGGTGTCGGTGATGTTAGGGATGGCAGATTAGGGGTTAATAAAATTTAACTAGTGATTGCGAGGTGGGAGTGTGGTGGTTTAGGGGTTAATACATTTATTAAAGTTGCGGCAATGTCCGGTCAGCAGATTAGGGGTTAATAATTGTAGGTAGGTGGTGGCGACGTTGGGGGTGGCAGATTAGGGGTTAATAAATATAATGTAGGTGTCAACGATGTTAGGGGCAGCAGATTAGGGGTTCATAGGTATAATGTAGGTGGCGGCGATGTCCGGTCGGCAGATTAGGGGTTAAAAAAAATATTTTAGTGTTTGCGATGTGGGGGGGCCTCAGTTTAGGGGTTAATATGTAGTTTATGGGTGTTAGTGTACATTGTAGCACTTTAGTTAAGAGTTCTATGTTCCGGCGTTAGCCCATAAAACTCTTAACTACTGACTTTTAAATGCGGTCAATGTCTTGACAGGAGAGGGTCTACCGCTCACTTCTTCAAGACTCGTAATACCAGCGTTAGGCAAATCCCATTAAAAGATTGGATACGCAATTGATGTAAGGGGATTTGCGGTAGCCTTGAGTCGCGGAAGAAAAGTGAGCGGTGAGCCTATACCTGTCAGACTCGTAATACCAGCGTTAGGTAAAAAGCAGCGTTGGGACCTCTCAACGCTGCTTTTTAAGGCTAACGCAAAACTCGTAATCTCTGTGAAAGCTTCTCAGAATCTTTGGCCTTATTCAAAACAATACTAGACATCCAGGCAGCTCTTGAACAATCTAGAGATTGTGAAAAAGAGGAAAATTGATGTTCCTAGATTGACTAAAGAATAAAAATTGCTATTAAAATAAGTATTTTTAATCAGAAATCAAGTTTTGAGGAATGAAGCTCATACATCCTCCAGACACTGTAGAAATAATAGCATGAAATCAAGGATAAATAAAGTCTTAAAGAGAAAAAAACAGAGATAAAGTCTACCATAAATACCTGTCTGCTAACCATAACATGAGCCACACAGAGCTCTCCTGGATGTACTGCAAAGGTCATATATTAGCATTAATATAAATAATGACTAAAATTGTATTGCCAGAAGATTTGTAAAATCTTCAACAGCAGCATCTTCTAAAACTAGAACAAACATAAAAGAAAGAGATGGCAATTACCCCAGATAAGTCAAATATGTTGAAAACATGGAACTAATTTGTAGAAAGACCTTTCTAAAGAAAGTATCCAAATTTTGTGTCCATAGGGTCCTTAAAATGAACTATCCACAAAGGGAATAGTAAATCATATGGCTGGTATGGAAATTGACATGTCCACCTAGGAAAAGATTCCCCAAAGCTCTACAATAAAATCATATAAAGGGAACATCTTTAAAAACTCAGAAAACTGAGTAAAGTAAGTCCTAGCATGACCTATTCCTAAGGGGAGAAAAATCTAAAATGACCTAAGGAAAAGGAAATACCTGTAGGGGTTTAGCAAAAGAGAGAAATATGATTTTATTTTTTTATTTAGCTGGTTTAGGGTCTTAGACACTTAAAATACTAAAATCTCTCTTAGCCAAGCAAAAATGTATACTATGGCATGTATTTATCAAGCCGTCAACCGCAAATACGCTGGAATTCCGCAGCGTATTTGTGGCGAGCCTGATTCGCCTTAGTTATCAAACCCTACAAACCGGCAAAAGTAGAATTTGGTGACGTAACATACGATCCGCCGGTCTCAGTCCGACACAGATCGATGCTTACGTCACTACAGATGTTCTGAACGCAAGACCGGAGCCATGGCGTGTGGAGGATCCTCTTCATACGATCGCCGCCGTACACTGAATAGGAATTCAAGGCGATCGTATGAAGAGGATCCTCCACACGCCATGGCTCCGGTCTTCAGTTCCTGCATCGCCGGTCTTCAGTTCCAGAGAGGACGGTCTTCAGCTCCACAGTCATCGGTCTTCAACTCCTCCGCTCCACGCCGGCTGGTTCCTGGAAGAAGAAGAGGTCGCCACCTGGAAGAAGACTTCTCCGCCTGGAACAGGACCTTCTCCGCCGGTCTTCAGGACAAGTAAGGACCACTTGGCGGTTAGACTTAGGTTTTTTTAAGGGGGATAGGGTGGGTTTTAGAGTAGGGGTGTGTGGGTGGTGGGTTGTAATGGGGGGGTGTTCTTTTTTTTTTACAGGTAAAAGAGCTGATTACTTTGGGGCAATGCCCCACAAAAGGCCCTTTTAAGGGCTGGTAATAGAGCTGATTACTTTTTGTAATTTAGTTTACGGTAGGGACATTTTTTTTATTTTGGGGGGCTTTGTTATTTTATTAGGGGGCTTAGATTAGGTGTAATTAGCTTAAAATTCTTGTAAACTTTTTTTATTTTTTGTAATTTAGTGTTTGTTTGTTTTTTGTAATTTAGTTTAGTGTATTTAGTTTAGATAATTGTAGTTTATTTAATTAATTTATTGATAGTGTAGGTGTATTTGTAACTTAGGTTAGGATTTATTTTACAGGTAATTTGGTAATTATTTTAACTAGGTAGCTATTAAATAGTTATTAACTATTTAATATCTATTGTACCTAGTTAAAATAAATACCAAGTTACCTGTAAAATAAATATAAACCTTAAAATAGCTACAATGTATTTAATAATTATATTGTAGCTATCTTAGGGTTTATTTTATAGGTAAGTATTTAGATTTAAATAGGAATAATTTAGTTAATATTAGGGTTAGACTTAGGTTTAGTGGTTAATAATTCTAATATAGGTGGCGGCGCGGTAGGGGGATTAGATTAGGGGTTAATCATTTTAATATAGGTGGCGGCAGGGTAGGGGGATTAGATTAGGGGTTAATCATTTTAATATAGGTGGCGGTGGGGTAGGGGGCTCACATTAGGAAGTTAGATATATAATATAGGTGGCGGCGGTGTAGGGGGCTCACATTAGGGGGTTAGATATATAATATAGGTGGCGGTGGTGTAGGGGGCTCACATTAGGGGGTTAGATATATAATATAGGTGGCGGCGGTGTAGGGGGCTCCCATTAGGGGGTGATACAGTTAATATAGGTGGCGGCGGGGTCCGGGAGCGGCGGTTTAGGGGTTAATATATTTATTGTTAGGAGTGAGAGGGGGATTGCGGATAGAGGGGTATAAGTGTCGGGCTATGTTTGGGAGGCGTGTTAGACAGTTACGGGAGATGTAATACTTTAGTCAGTTTTTGTAGGCGGCGGCAGTTTCGAAAGTGCCTTAAGTCACTGGCGACTCCAGAAATTTGTACTTACGCAGATTTCTGGACATCGCTAGTTTGTCAGACTTACGGCACTTTAGCAACTGCCTGCGCCGTATTTGTGATAGCTCGCTGTGCAAGCTGAAACTACGGGCGGCACAGGTTTCCATGATTGCGCCGAAACCTGCGCCGTATATCGGATCGCGCCCCAACATGGCACCACCCATAACTAGATGAAAGTGGGGGATAGCCTCAGTACTATACATATAAAGTATATTTAATGTAAGTTGTTGTAAGTTAATGTTTAAGGCCCATCTGTACAGATATGCAATTCTTGTTAGCTTCAAAACCAAAAGCTTTAACGTTTTTTCTTGCTAAAAATTACAAGCATTGAA
Organism: Bombina bombina; assembly: GCF_027579735.1. NCBI lineage: Eukaryota > Metazoa > Chordata > Amphibia > Anura > Bombinatoridae > Bombina > Bombina bombina. The sequence continues at coordinate 989,220,357 of NC_069502.1, forward strand.
ATAGTGTTCTTTTATATGCATACAAGACTAGTGTATGGTCTCTAAAGATGGATTACAAAGAGGGAAGAGATTGAGGAGAAAAATGCCGGATAAGAGTATGCTGCAATAGTCCATTCTGGACATTATGAGAGTGGATGAGAAATTGTGTTTGCTATGGAATATCTGACTTTTGGCAGTGTGCCATAAATTAGCATGACAGAGATGATGGAGAGTCGGGAATCAAAGGCAACTCTTTGGCATCAGGCCTGGTCATTAGATATAATTGTTGTATTGCTAACTGTAAGGGAGATAAATCAGTGTAGTTAAAAATAAATTAAGGTCACTTTGTTTTTAATGTCATAGTATTTTAACATAAATTAATATATAATAAAGTATTTCTTTTAAAAAAAAACTGGATGCTCCCATCCTGAATAAAACAACTTTTTGCTTATACGTTTCCCTACACAAGTTCTCCTTATCTGCCAGATATTGGTCTGTACAAACATGCATTTCCTTTTAGCCCAAAATGTCAGTGAAAAAGAAGAGAATTTGTGGAATGAGAAAAAAATTCCTTTAGTAAGCACCAATTTTCCCCCATAGAATAGGTGTTGTTAGTGCTTGTTAAAATACCTAAGATGAAAAGAAAAAATACTGCTGGTATCTTCTGGTCATTAAAGGGAAATGAAACCCAAAACAATCATTTTGTGATTCCGGCAGAGCATATCATTTTAAAAAGATTTCAACTTATTTATATTACCAAATTTACTTTGTTCATATTGTATTCTTTGTTGAAGAGATACCTAGGTAGGTGTCTGGAGCATGGTAGACATGTGCGCGCTCGAAAAATTTGTTTCGGTTTGTTTCGTTTAGATTCGTGTGGGGTTTTTTCGGTTCGATACGGTCAAATTAATTCTGTATGCATACTTTATTCGTTTCGGTTCCGTTCATAATTTAGTTAATTCGTTCATTCGGATTCATTCGAAACCGCAATTCAAATTTCGGACCGATTCGTAATTTCGGACCGAATTTAATTTCGGGCCGAATAGTAATTTATGACCATTTTTTTCCCGTTCAATCATTATTTTATAAACGATTCGGTTCGATTATTTCGGATACATTCGATTTCTTTTTTCAAATCAATTAGATATTATTTAATCATATCAATATTATTCATAAATTAAATGTATTGTATTCCACTTTTAAATGACTGTAATATATTAATAATAAATACATTTAATATGTCATTTAAACACTTATCATTATATTTATAATTATTTAGACTGTGCAGTGTATAGTGTGCACTGTGCAGCCAATCAGGCAGCCTGGTTGACAATTATGCTTGCATCACTCCTGCACACTATAGCCACACACATGTAACTAATATATCTTTGCTAATTAATAATTTTTGTGAGTTGAACTCAGAGAGCAGTGGAGATTGAGATTTGAGAATGTCTGTTAGAGAAATTGGGAGTGTTCATGAAGGTGATAGGGACAGTGTAGTTAGTACTAGGGAGAGTAGAGGTAGTGATATTAGAGAGAGTGGACGTAGGGATAGGGACCGTGGAGCTAGGGAGAGTAGTTATAATAATAGGGATAGTGATAGAGGTAGGGATAGGCATAGGATTCGTCATAGGCACCCTGTACATAGGGATAGGGAGAGGGACCTTGGTACTAGGGAGAGGGTAGGTAGGGACAAGGAGTGGTGGAGTAAAAAAGCACACCAGTGCCAAAAAACAATTTAAGAGGAGGAGGCCACTTACAACCTCTGCGGAGTCGGACTCTAGTGCTGCTGAACAGCAGCGTGCCACTTCACCAAGGCATAGAGGACCAATGTTTACGCCAGAAGAAAATTTGTCCCTTGTGTCTGTTGTGCTGAAAGTCCAGCACATCTTGTTTTCCTCCAGTGTTTTGTATTTGGCAAAGCAAGCGGCATGGAACACAGTTTGTGATGCTGTCTTTGCAGTTGGAGCAGTGGACCGGACTGCCGCCTGTGTCAAGCACCGGTAAGTTTCAAAAACAATTTTCTTTTATAGTAAAAAACTAACTCTAGTGTGTGTTAGCCTGTGTGTAAATACTACACAGGCCAAAATGTGTAAACTAAAGAAATAAATTCAATTAATATTATTATTCATTGTCATGGCATCTTTATTTGAAAAAGCATGTAAGTCAAGCTTAAAGGGATAGTAAACTCTGAAAATTTATTTCATGATTCTGCTAGAGCATTTATTTTTTAAACAACTTTCTAAATTACTCCTATTATTATTAATTTGTCTTTTTTCTCTTGTTATCTTTATTTGAAATTGTAGGTTGATAAGGTAAGGACAGGACAGAGCCTGCCCATTTTTTGTTTTAGTACCCTGGCGAGCTTTTGTGATTGGTGGCAACATTTAACAAACCAATAAGCAAGTGCAACCCAGGTTCTGAACCCAAAAATGCTCAGTCCTGCTTTCAAATAAAGATTCCATGGGAATGAAGAAATAATGACTTACTATTAAATAATATAATTGTTTAAATTTTCATCTCTATCTTGAAATAAAATGTTTGTGTTTACTGTTTATTATCCATCTAAAGCCTTTTTTTATAATATTTACAGAATTAAAGATGGAAACTTTGCCCAACCAAGACCAAATAACATAATTTATGTAAGAACTTACCTGATAAATTCATTTCTTTCATATTAGCAAGAGTCCATGAGCTAGTGACGTATGGGACATACACTCCCACCAGGAGGGGCAAAAATGCCTATAAATACACCCCTCACCACACCCACAATTCAGTTTAACGAATAGCCAAGAAGTGGGGTGATAAGAAAAAAGTGCGAAAGCATATAAAATAAGGAATTGGAATAATTGTGCTTTATACAAAAAAAATCAAAACCACCACAAAAAAGGGCGGGCCTCATGGACTCTTGCTAATATGAAAGAAATGAATTTATCAGGTAAGTTCTTACATAAATTATGTTTTCTTTCATGTAATTAGCAAGAGTCCATGAGCTAGTGACGTATGGGATAATGATTACCCAAGATGTGGATCTTTCCACACAAGAGTCACTAGAGAGGGAGGGATAAAATAAAGACAGCCAATTCCTGCTGAAAATAATCCACACCCAGAATAAAATTTTAATGAAAAAACATAAGCAGAAGATTCAAACTGAAACCACTGCCTGAAGTACGTTTCTACCAAAAACTGCTTCAGAAGAAGAAAACACATCAAAATGGTAGAATTTAGTAAAAGTATGCAAAGAGGACCAAGTTGCTGCTTTGCAAATCTGATCAACCGAAGCTTCATTCCTAAACGCCCAGGAAGTAGAAACTGACCTAGTAGAATGAGCTGTAATCCTTTGAGGCGGAGTGTTACCCGACTCAACATAGGCATGATGAAATAAAGTAAAAGATAAAAAAAGAAGGCGCCACCATAGTGCACAATCAGATGTTTCTGACACGCCAAATATACAAGTAAGACCGTACTTACAAGCTGTATGACACTTGAGAAGTGTCACAAATGCCTTCTGGACTGTTTGGAGTCGTCCAGCTAACTCACACTGGTGGATGTCCAAATTTCTCTGGGGTGTGGGAGCGGCGATAGCAATCAGCATGCAGTATCCAGCCACAGACGTTTCACAGAGCCGGTTCGTCTTGTACTTATCCACTGTTATGGTAGATACATTAGTAGATACAATGTATCAAATGGATCAAAGTGATGAAAAAAATGAATAAAAGATACTTCGTGGCAAAAGTCTTGTAAAAGCAAACAGACTTTATTTGGAGTACACAAGCACAACGTTTCTCGGTCTCTCCTGACCGTTTCCTCAGGTGCAAGGCTTTGCACCTGAGGAAACGGTCAGGAGAGACCGAGAAACGTTGTGCTTGTGTACTCCAAATAAAGTCTGTTTGCTTTTACAAGACTTTTGCCACGAAGTATCTTTTATTCATTTTTTTCATCACTTTGATCCATTTGATACATTGTATCTACTAATGTATCTACCATAACAGTGGATAAGTACAAGACGAACCGGCTCTGTGAAACGTCTGTGGCTGGATACTGCATGCTGATTGCTATCGCCGCTCCCACACCCCAGAGAAATTTGGACATCCACCAGTGTGAGTTAGCTGGACGACTCCAAACAGTCCAGAAGGCATTTGTGACACTTCTCAAGTGTCATACAGCTTGTAAGTACGGTCTTACTTGTATATTTGGCGTGTCAGAAACATCTGATTGTGCACTATGGTGGCGCCTTCTTTTTTTATCTTTTACTTCTGCAGAGTTTAACATCTTGGGACACCAACAAGAACTTCGAAGAAGCAGCCTGCCATCTGTTCCAGATTTCAGAATTTGGATTATGGACTAGATGAACTGTCCTACACCATATTTCCATCATCTACATTATTGGTTTGATTGGGACTTTAACCTCACTGTTTATATTATGCAGTTTCTACTCATGTTTTTATATATATAGGGGTATTTTATTTGAATGCATTATATGTTGGTATTTTCACTATTATTTTTATACAGGTATTTGGCGCACTGGTTTTATATATATGTTTTTTATATATATTAATTAACTTTTAATGATGAAATAAAGATTTCAACCAAGATGCCAAAGAAATGGCAGAAGCTTTCTGGCCTTTTCTAGAACCGGAAAAGATGACAAATAGACTAGAAGTCTTTCGGAAAGACTTAGTAGCTTCAATATAATATTACAAAGCTCTAACAGCATCCAAAGAATGCAATGATTTCTCCTTAGAATTCATAGGATTAGGACATAATGAAGGAACCACAATTTCTCTACTAATGTTGTTAGAATTCACAACCTTAGGTAAAAAATTCAAAAGAAGTTCGCAGCACCGCCTTATCCTGATGCAAAATCAGAAAAGGAGACTCACAAAAAAGAGTAGATAATTCGGAGACTCTTCTGGCAGAAGAGATGGCCAAAAGAAACAAAACTTTCCAAGAAAGTAATATAACGACCAAAGAATGCATGGGTTCAAAAGGAGGAGCTTGAAGAGCCCCCAGAACCAAATTCAAACTCCAAGGAGGAGAAATTGACTTAATGACAAGTTTTATACGAACCAAAGCTTGTACAAAACAATGAATATCAGGAAGATTAGCAATCCTTCTGTGAAAAAGAACAGAAAGAGCAGAGATTTGTCTTTCAAGGAACTTGTGGACAAACCTTTATCTAAACCATCCTGAAGAAACTGTAAAATTCTCGGTATTCAAAAAAAAATGCCAAGAAAAAAGATGAGAAAGACACTAAGAAATATAAGTCTTCCAGACTCTATAATATATCTCTCTAGATACAGATTTACGAGCCTGTCACATAGTATCAATCACAGAGTCAGAGAAACCTCTTTGACCAAGAATCAAGCGTTCAAACTCCATACCTTAAAATTAAGGTTTTGAGATCCTGATGGAAAAAAGAACCTTGAGACAGAAAGACTGGTCTTAACGGAAGAGTCCACAGCTGGCAAGAGGCCATCCGGACAAGATCCGCATACCAAAACCTGTGAGGCCATGCTGGAGCTACCAGCAGGACAAACGAACATTCCTTTAGAATATTGGAGAATACCCTTGGAAGAAGAACTAGAGGCGGAAAGATATAGGCAGGATGACACTTGTAAGGAAGAGATAATGCATCCACTGCCTCCGCCCGAGGATCCCGGGATCCGGACAGATACCAGGGAAGTTTCTTGTTTAGATGAGAAGCCATCAGATCTATTTCTGGGAGTTCCCACATTTGAACAATCTGAGGAAATACCTTTGGGTGAAGAGACCATTCGCCCAGGTGCAACGTTTGGCGACTGAGATAATCCGCTTTCCAATTGTCCATACCTGGGATATGAACCGCAGAGATTAGACTGGAGCTGGATTCCACCCAAACCAAAATTCGAGATACTTCTTTCATAGCCAGAGGACTGTGAGTCCCTCCTTGATGATTGATGTATGCCACAGTTGTGACATTGTCTATCTGAAAACAAATGAACAACTCTCTCTTCAGAAGAGGCCAAGACTGAAGAGCTCTGAAAATTGCACGGAGTTCCAAAATATTGATCGGAAATCTCACCTCCTGAGATTCCCAAACCCCTTGTGCCGTCAGATACCCCCACACAGCTCCCCAACCTGTAAGACTTGCATCTGTTGAGATTATAGTCCAGGTCGGAAGAACAAAGAAGCCCCCTGAACTAAACGATGGTGATCTGTCCACCATGTCAGAGAGTGTCGTATAATCGGTTTAAAGATATTAATTGAGATATCTTTGAGTAATCCCTGCACCATTGGTTCAGCATACAGAGCTGAAAAGGTCGCATGTGAAAACGAGCAAAGGAGATCGCATCTGATGCGGCAGTCCTAAGACCTAAAATTTCCATGCATAAGGCTACCAAAGGGAATGATTGTGACTGAAGGTTTTGACAAGCTGATATCAATGTTAAACTTCTCTTGTCTGACAAGGACAGAGTCATAGACACTGAATCTATCAAGAAACCTAAAAAGGTTACCCTTGTCTGAGGAATCAATGAACTGATTGGTAAATTGATCCTCCAACCATGAACTTGAAGAAACAACACAAGTCGATTCGTATGAGATTCTTCGAAAATAAGAAGACTGAGCAAGTACCAAGATATCGTCCAAATAAGGAAATACCAAAACCCTGTTCTCTGATTACAGAAAGAAGGGCACCGAGAACCATTGAAAAAAATTCTTGGAACTGAGGCTAGGCCAAACGGTAGAGCCACAAAACTGGTAATGCTTGTCTAAAAAGAGAATCTCAGACACTAAAAGTGATCTGGATGAATCGGAATATGCAGATACACATCCTGTAAATCTATTGTAGACATATAATGCCCTTGCTAAACAAAAGGCAGGATAGTCCTACAGTAACCATCTTGAATGTTGGTATCCTTACATAACGATTCAATATTGATAGATCCGGAACTGGTCTGAAGGAATTGACCTTCTTTGGTACAATGAAGAGATAAAATAAAACCCCAGCCCCTGTTCCAGAACTGGAACTGGCATAATTACTCCAGCCAACTCTAGATCTGAAACACATTTCAGAAATGCTGAGCCTTTGCTGTGTTAACTGGGACACGGGAAAGAAAAAAATCTCTTAGCAGGAGGCCTTAACTTGAAGCCAATTCTGTACCTTTCTGAAACAATGTTCTGAAACCAGAGATTGAGAACGGAATTGATCCAAATTTCTTTGAAGAAAACGTAATCTGCCCCATACCAGCTGAGCTGGAATAAGGGCCGCACCTTCATGGGTACTTAGGAGCTGGCTATAGGTTTCTATAAGGCTTGGATATATTCCAAACTGGAAATAGTTTCCAAACTGATACCGCTCCTGAGGAAGAAGGATCAGGCTTTTGTTCCTTGTTGTGAGGAAAGGAACGAAAATGATTATTAGACCTAAATTTACCTTAGATTTTTTATCCTTTGGTAAAAAAGTTCCCTTCCTTCCAGAAACAGTTGAGATAATAATTTATTACCCTGGAAAGAAAGGGAAAGCAAAGTTGACTTAGAAGACATATCAGCATTCCAAGTTTAATCCATAAAGCTTTTCTAGCTAAAATAGCTAGAGACATATACCTGACATCAACTCTAATGATATCAAAAGATGGTATCACCAATAAAATTATTAGCATGTTATAGAATAATAATAATGCTATAAAATTATGATCTGTTACTTGTTGCGCTAAAGCTTCTAACCAAAAAGTTGAAGCTGCAGCAACATCCGCTAAAAATATAGCAGGTCTAAGAAGATTACCTGAACATAAGTAAGCTTTTCTTAGAAAGGATTCAATTTTCCTATCTAAAGGATCCTTAAATGAAGTACTATCTGCCGTAGGAATAGTAGTACATTTAGCAGGAGTAGAGACAGCCCCATAACCTTAGGGATTTTGTCCCAAAAAACTCAAATCTGTCAGATGGCACAGGATATAATTGCTTAAACGTTTAGAAGGAGTAAAAGAATTACCCAAATTATTCCATTCCCTGGAAATTACTTCAGAAATAGCATCAGGGAGATTAAACACTTCTGGAATAACTACAGGAGATTTAAAAACCTTATTTAAACGTTTAGATTTAGTATCAAGAGGACCAGAATCCTCTATTTCTAATGCAATTAATACTTCTTTAAATAAAGAACCATTATCAGTATCAGAATGATGATGTTCATTTAAAAATTCATCTGAAAAAAGAGAAGTTTTAAAAGACTTTTATGTAAACTAGAAGGAGAAATAACAGACATAGCCTTCTTAATGGATTTAAAAAATAAAATCTCTTATGTTTATAAGGAACACTCCGAAAATTAGATGTTGACGGAACAGCAACAGGTAATGTAACAGTACTAAAGGAAATTTTATCTGCATTAATAAGTTTGTCATGACATGCAATACAAACAACAGCTGGAGAAACAGATACCAAAAATTTATAGCAGATACACTTAGCTTGGTAGCTCCAGCACCGGGCAGTGATTTTCCTGAAGTATCTTCTGACTCAGTTGCAACGTGGAACATCTTGCAATATGTAATAGAAAAAAACAACATATAAAGCAAAATTGATCAAATTCCTTAACCCCTTACTGACTGAGGACGTGCAGGGTACGTCCTCAAAAAAAAGGCAGTTAACGCCTGAGGACGTACCCTGCACGTCCTCGGTGTGGAAAGCAGCTGGAAGCGATCCTGCTCGCTTCCAGCTGCTTTCCGGTTATTGCAGTGATGCCTCGATATGGAGGCATCCTGCAATAACCTCACATGGCCATCCGATGCAGAGAGAGCCACTCTGTGGCCCTCTCTGCACCGGACATCGATGGCCGGTATCGTTGGTGGGTGGGAGCCGAATTGGGAGGCGGGTGGGCGGCCATCGGTGTGCCGCATGATGTCACGGGGGCGGGATCGGGGGCGGGACCGTCGGGGGCGCGCACGGGCGCGCGCGTGCACGGGGTGGGAGCGGGTGGGAACCGCTACACTACGGAAAATCATTTCATAAAACCTGCCTAATCTTGTTTCTGCAAAAGCACAAAAAGCGATCGTGGAGGGGTGGGGGCGTTGGTTTGTGTGTGGGGAAGCTACACTACAGAAACTTTCAACAAATTAAAAAAACAAACAATTTTTTCTTCTAAACTGGGTACTGGCAGACAGCTGCCAGTACCCAAGATGGCGCCCATTAAGTTAGAGTGGGAGGGGATAGAGCTGTTTGGGGGGGGGATCAGTGAGGTTGGGGGCTAAGGGGGGATAGTACACAGCAGCATATGTAAATATGCTTAAAAAAAATCATTAAAAAAAAATATATATAGCTTTTATTTTAGTACTGGCAGACTTTCTGCCAGTACTTAAGATGGCGGGGACAATTGTGGGGTGGGGGAGGGAAGAGAGCTGTTTGAGAGGGATCAGGGGGTCTGATGTTTCAGGTGGGAGGCTGAGCTCTACACTAAATCTAATATTAACCCTGCAAGCTCCCTACAAGCTACCTAATTAACCCCTTCACTGCTAGCCATAATACACGTGTGATGCGCAGCGGCATTTAGCGGCCTTCTAAATACCAAAAACCAACGCCAAAGCCATATATGTCTGCTATTTCTGAACAAAGGGGATCCCAGAGAAGCATTTACAACCATTTGTGCCATAACTGCACAAGCTGTTTGTAAATGATTTCAGTGAGAAACCTAAAATTGTGAAAAATTTTACGTTTTTTTTAATTTGATCGCATTTGGCGGTGAAATGGTGGCATGAAATATACCAAAATGGGCCTAGATCAATACTTGGGGTTGTCTACTACACTACACTAAAGCTAAAATTAACCCTACAAGCTCCCTACATGCTCCCTAATTAACCCCTTCACTGCTGGGCATAATACACGTGTGGTGCGCAGTGGCATTTAGTGGCATTCTAATTACCAAAAAGCAACACCAAAGCCATATAAGTCTGCTATTTCTGAACAAAGGGGATCACAGAGAAGAATTTACAACCATTTGTGCCATAATTGCACAAACTATTTGTAAATAATTTCAGTGAGAAACCTAAAGTTTGTGAAAAAAATTGTGAAAAAGTGAACGATTTTTTTTATTTGATCGCATTTGGCGGTGAAATGGTGGCATGAAATATACCAAAATTGGCCTAGATCAATACTTTGGGTTGTCTACTAAAAAAAAATATATACATGTCAATGGATATTCAGGGATTCCTGAAAGATATTAGTGTTCTAATGTAACTAGCGCTAATTTTGAAAAAAAAGTGGTTTGCAAATAGCAAAGTGCTACTTGTATTTATGGCCCTATAACTTACAAAAAAAGCAAAGAAGATGTAAACATTGGGTATTTCTAAACTCAGGACAAAATTTAGAAACTATTTAGCATAGGTGTTTTTTGGTGGTTGTAGATGTGTAACAGATTTTGGGGGTCAAAGTTAAAAAAAGTGTTTTTTTTTCAATTTTTCCTCATATTTTATAATTTCTTTATAGTAAATTATAAGATATGATGAAAATAATGGTATCTTTTGAAAGTCCATTTAATGGCGAGAAAAACGGTATATAATATGTGTGGGTACAGTAAATGAGTAAGAGGAAAATTACAGCTAAACACAAACACCTCAAAAATGTAAAAATAGCCTTGGTCCCAAACGGACAGAAAATGGAAAAGTGCTGCGGTCATTAAGGGGTTAAATGACAGTTTCAGGAATGGGAAAAAAATGCCAGTGAACAAGCTTCTAGCAACCAGAAGCAATAAATAATGAGACTTAAATAATGTGGAGACAAAAGCGACGCCCATATTTTTTTAGCGCCAAATAAGACGCCCACATTATTTGGCGCCTAAATGCTTTTGGCGCCAAAAATGACGCCACATCCGGAACGCCGACATTTTTGGCGCAAAAGAACGTCAAAAAAATGACGCAACTTCCGGCGACACTTATGACACCGGAAACAGAAAAGATTTTTTGCGCCAAAAAAGTCCGCGCCAAGAATGACACAATAAAATGAAGCATTTTCAGCCCTCGCGAGCCTAACAGCCCACAGGGAAAAAGTCAAATTTTTTAAGGTAAGAAAAAATGATTGATTCAAATGCATTATCCCAAATATGAAACTGACTGTCTGAAAAAAAGGAATGTTGAACATCCTGAGTCAAGGCAAATAAATGTTTGAATACATATATTTAGAACTTTATAAAAAAGTGCCCAACCATAGCTTAGAGTGTCACAGAAAATAAGATTTACTTACCCCAGGACACTCATCTACATGTTTGTAGAAAGCCAAACCAGTACTGAAACGAGAATCAGCAGAGGTAATGGTATATATAAGAGTATATCGTCGATCTGAAAAGGGAGGTAAGAGATGAATCTCCACGACCGATAACAGAGAACCTATGAAATAGACCCCGTAGAAGGAGATCACTGCATTCAATAGGCAATACTCTCTTCACATCCCTCTGACATTCACTGCACGCTGAGAGGAAAACCGGGCTCCAACTTGCTGCGGAGCGCATATCAACGTAGAATCTAGCACAAACTTACTTCACCACCTCCATCGGAGGCAAAGTTTGTAAAACTGATTTGTGGGTGTGGTGAGGGGTGTATTTATAGGCATTTTAAGGTTTGGGAAACTTTGCCCCTCCTGGTGGGAGTGTATGTCCCATACGTCACTAGCTCATGGACTCTTGCTAATTACATGAAAGAAATATTAATTTTTTGGATTATATATATATTTGTCTTCTCATGATTTATAAATAAAGGGATAAACTTTAATCAACTTTATGGGGCACAAAGTCAGATTCAAATGTAAAGGGACACTGAACCCAAATGATTTCTTTCATGATTCCGATAGAGCATCAATTTTTTTTTTATTAACTTTCTAATTTACTCCTATTATCAAATTTTCTGTGTTCTCTTGGGGGTCAATGTATTAATGTGCGAGGGGAAATGATACGATGTAGCATATCATGTCCGCCACACATCGATAAATGCCGACAGCTGCTTCATAACTTTTCCAGCGAGCCTCAGGGGCATGAAGCTCCATATGGAGCTTGATAAATGAACCCCTTGGTAACTATCTTTATTTGAAAAAGAATGAATGTAAGCCTATGAGCCAGCCCATCCTTGCGTCAGTACCTGGGTAGTGCTTGATGATTGTTGGCTAAATGTTGCCACTAATCAGCAATCGCTATCCAAGATGCTGAACCAAAAATTGTTCCATTTCGTAAGCTTTACAATTACATTCCTTCTTTTTCAAATCAAGCTCCAAGGAGACTGAAGAAAAAAAAATAATAGTAGTAAATGTAAAATTTTATTAAAATTGCATGCTCTACCTGAATCGTGAAAGAAAAAATGTGTTTTCAGTGTGCCTTTAAATATTAATTTATAAAAAAAATTTATACTTATCAATTTATTATCAAATTCACTTTGAGCAGCGCCGTCCTCATGCTTTTTTTGCGCAGTTTCCTCTACTCTCCACTGCACATTCAGTGTTGGCTGTAATATTTTTTAAGTCCAGGTATGTTTTTCTCATTCTGCAGTCAGTCTCACTCTCTAGTATGCGCATGACTGCATCAGCCAAACATACCTGTCCTTATAATATAAATATCTTATTGTTAAAGGAGCACTCATGCAGTTTAATAAATAACATAATTAAGAAGTAGCTAATAAAAAATAAAAAAAAATAAAAAAAATAAAAATGCAATTCTAACACTTCATTAAAATGTATATAATTATTTTTATACCAATTTTTTGTTTATGGTCCCCTGTATATGTGACAGATATCATCCAATCACAGACTATGGGGCATATGTATCAAGCTCCGGATGGAGCTTGATGCCCCGTGTTTTTGGCGAGCCTGCAGGCTCGCCAGAAACAGCAGTTATGAAACAGCAGTTATGAAGCAGCAGTCACAAAGACCACTGCTCCATAACCTGTCCGCCTGCTCTGAGCAGGCGTACACACATCGCAACAATACATCCCAATCTAGTACGATCGGGTTGATTGACACCCCCTGCAGCCTATTAGCCGCGAGTCTGCAGGGGGCGGCGTTGCACCAGCAGCTCTTGTGAGCTGCTTGTGCAATGCTGAATACGGCGAGTGTATTGCTCGCCGTATTCAGCGAGGTCTGTCGGACCTGATCCGCACTGTCGGATCAGGTCCGCCAGACCTTGATAAATATGCCCCTATATGCATACCCTGTGAGCTTCTGCACATGCTCAGGAAGTTATGACATAAAAAGTAAATTTATATAAATGAAGTACATTTTTAAATGTATATACTTAAAAGGACATGAACCAATATGTTTCTTCCACGATTCATATAGATAATTCAATTTTAATTAAATAACTTTCAAAATAACATATTATTTCATTATCTTCCTTCTCTTGTTATCATTTGTTGAAATGTTTTTCTAGGCAAGCTTTGGAGCAGCAGAAAAGCTATTTTCTCGCTGTTGATTGGTGGCTGCATATACATATATTTCAATTTTGATTGGCTCACCCAGGTGTTTTCTTAGGCCTAGATTTAGAGTTGGGCGGTAGCCGTGAAAACCAGCGTTAGAGGCTCCTAACGCTGGTTTTGGGCTACCGCCGGTATTTGGAGTCAGTCAGGAAAGGGTCTAACGCTCACTTTCCAGCCGCGACTTTTCCATACCGCAGATCCCCTTACGTCATTTGCGTATCCTATCTTTTCAATGGGATCTTTCTATCTCCGGTATTTAGAGTCGTCGCTGAAGTGAGCGTTAGAAATCTAACGACAAAACTCCAGCCGCAGAAAAAAGTCAGTAGTTAAGAGCTTTCTGGGCTAACGCCGGTTTATAAAGCTCTTAACTACTGTGCTCTAAAGTACACTAACACCCATAAACTACTTATGTACAACTAAACCGAGGTCCCCCCACATCGCCGCCACTCGATTTAATTTTTTAACCCCTAATCTGCCGACCACCACCTACGTTATACTTATGTACCCCTAATCTGCTGCCCCTAACACCGCCGACCCCTATATTATATTTATTAACCCCTAACCTGCCCCCCACAACGTCGCCGCCAGCTACCTACAATAATTAACCCCTAATCTGCTGACCGCAAAGCGCCGCCACCTACGTTATCCTTATGTACCCCTAATCTGCTGCCCCTAACACCGTCGACCACTATATTATATTTATTAACCCCTAACCTGCCCCCCACAACGTCGCCGCCAGCTACCTACAATAATTAACCCCAAATCTGCCGACCGCAAAGCGCCGCCACCTACGTTATCCTTATGTACCCCTAATCTGCTGCCCCTAACACCGCCGACCCCTATATTATATTTATTAACCCCTAATCTGCCCTCCCTAACATCGCCGACACCTAACTTCAATTATTAACCCCTAATCTGCCGACCGAATCTCGCCGCTACTGTAATAAATGGATTAACCACTAAAGCTAAGTCTAACCCTAACACTAACACCCCCCTAAGTTAAATATAATTTAAATCTAACTAAATAAATTAACTCTTATTAAATAAATTATTCCTATTTAAAGCTAAATACTTACCTGTAAAATAAACCCTAATATAGCTACAATATAAATTATAATTATATTACAGCTATTTTAGGATTTATATTTATTTTACAGGTAACTTTGTATTTATTTTAACCAGGTACAATAGCTATTAAATAGTTAAGAACTATTTAATAGCTAAAATAGTTAAAATAATTACAAAATTACCTGTAAAATAAATCCTAACCTAAGTTACAATTAAACCTAACACTACACTATCAATAAATTAATTAAATAAAATACCTACAATTACCTACAATTAAACCTAACACTACACCATCAATAAATTAATTAAATACAATATCTACAAATAAATACAATGAAATAAACTAACTAAAGTACAAAAAATAAAAAAGAACTAAGTTACAAAAAATAAAAAAATATTTACAAACATTAGAAAAATATTACAACAATTTTAAACTAATTACACCTACTCTAAGCCCCCTAATAAAATAACAAAGACCCCAAAAATAAAAAAATGCCCTACCCTATTCTAAATTAAAAAAGTTCAAAGCTCTTTTACCTTACCAGCCCTTAAAAGGACCTTTTGTGGGGCATGCCCCAAAGAATTCAGCTCTTTTGCCTGTAAAAAAAAACATACAATACCCCCCCCCAACATTACAACTCACCACCCACATACCCCTAATCTAACCCAAACCCCCCTTAAATAAACCTAACACTACCCCCCTGAAGATCTTCCTACCTTATCTTCACCTCGCCGGGTAATCACACCGATCCGTCCTGGCTCCAAAATCTTCATCCAAGCCCAAGGGGGGGCTGGCGATCCATAATCCGGCGGCTGAAGAGGTCCAGAAGAGGCTCCAAAGTCTTCATCCTATCCGGGAAGAAGAGGCGATCCAGACCGGCCACCATCTTGATCCAAGCGGCATCTTCTATCTTCATCCGATGAGGAACGGCTCCATCGTGAAGACCTCCACCGGGGACCCATCTTCTTCCGACGACTTCCCGACGAATGACGGTTCCTTTAAGGGACGTCATCCAAGATGGCGTCCCTCGAATTCCGATTAACTGATAGGATTCTATCAGCCAATCGGAATTAAGGTAGGAAAATTCTGATTGGCTGATGGAATCAGCCAATCAGAATCAAGTTCAATCCGATTGGCTGATCCAATCAGCCAATCAGATTGAGCTCGCATTCTATTGGCTGCTCGGAACAGCCAATAGAATGCGAGCTCAATCTGATTGGCTGATTGAATCAGCCAATCGGATTGAACTTGATTCTGATTGGCTGATTCCATCAGCCAATCAGAATTTTCCTACCTTAATTGCGATTGGCTGATAGAATCCTATCAGCCAATCGGAATTCGAGGGACGCCATCTTGGATGATGTCCCTTAAAGGAACCGTTATTCATCGGGAAGTCGTCGGAAGAAGAAGATGGGTCCGCTGTGGAGGTCTTCACGATGGAGCCGTTCCTCATCGGATGAAGATAGAAGTGCCGCTTGGATCAAGATGGTTGCCGGTCTGGATCGCCTCTTCTTCCCGGATAGGATGAAGACTTTGGAGCCTCTTCTGGACCTCTTTAGCCGCCGGATTATGGATCGCCACCCCCCCCCTTGGGCTTGGATGAAGATAAGGTAGGAAGATCTTCAGGGGTGTAGTGTTAGGTTTATTTAAGGGGGGTTTGGGTTAGATTAGGGGTATGTGGGTGGTGGGTTGTAATGTTGGGGGGGTATTGTATGTTTTTTTTTACAGGCAAAAGAGCTGAATTCTTTGGGGCATGACCCACAAAAGGTACTTTTAAGGGCTGGTAAGGTAAAAGAGCTTTGAACTTTTTTAATTTAGAATAGGGTAGGGCATTTTTTTATTTTGGGGGTCTTTGTTATTTTATTAGGGGGCTTAGAGTAGGTGTAATTAGTTTAAAATTGTTGTAATATTTTTCTAATGTTTGTAAATATTTTTTTATTTTTTGTAACTTAGTTCTTTTTTATTTTTTGTACTTTAGTTAGTTTATTTCATTGTATTTATTTGTAGATATTGTATTTAATTAATTTATTGATAGTGTAGTGTTAGGTTTAATTGTAGGTAATTGTAGGTATTTTATTTAATTAATTTATTGATAGTGTAGTGTTAGGTTTAATTGTAACTTAGGTTAGGATTTATTTTACAGGTAATTTTGTAATTATTTTAACTATTTTAGCTATTAAATAGTTCTTAACTATTTAATAGCTATTGTACCTGATTAAAATAAATACAAAGTTACCTGTAAAATAAATATAAATCCTAAAATATCTATAATATAATTATAATTTATATTGTAGCTATATTAAGGTTTATTTTACAGGTAAGTATTTAGCTTTAAATAGGAATAATTTATTTAATAAGAGTTAATTTATTTCGTTAGAATTAAATTATATTTAATTTAGGGGGGTGTTAGTGTTAGGGTTAGACTTAGCTTTAGGGGTTAATCCATTTATTACAGTAGCGGCGAGATTCGGTCGGCAGATTAGGGGTTAATAATTGAAGTTAGGTGTCGGCGATGTTAGGGAGGGCAGATTAGGGGTTAATACTATTTATTATAGGGTTATTGAGGCGGGAGTGAGGCGGATTAGGGGTTAATAACTTTATTATAGTAGCGGTGCGGTCTGCTCGGCAGATTAGGGGTTAATAAGTGTAGGCAGGTGGAGGCGACGTTGAGGGGGGCAGATTAGGGGTTAATAAATATAATATAGGGGTCGGCGGTGTTAGGGGCAGCAGATTAGGGGTACATAGCTATAATGTAGGTGGCGGTGGTGTACAGAGCGGCAGATTAGGGGTTAATAATAATATGCAGGAGTCAGCGATAGCGGGGGCGGCAGAATAGGGGTTAATAAGTGTAAGGTTAGGGGTGTTTAGACTCGGGGTACATGTTAGAGTGTTAGGTGCAGACGTAGAAAGTGTTTCCCCATAGAAAACAATGGGGCTGCGTTAGGAGCTGAACGCGGCTTTTTTGCAGGTGTTAGGTTTTTTTTTCAGCTCAAACTGTCCCATTGTTTTCTATGGGGATATCGTGCACAAGCACGTTTTTGAAGCTGGCCGCGTCCGTAAGCATCGCTGGTATCTAGAGTTACAGTGGCGTTAAATTATGCTCTACGCTCACTTTTTGGAGCCTAACGCACTGAAAACCCAGCCATTCTGTGAACTCTAAATACCAGCTGTATTTAAAAGGTGCGTGGGAAAAAAAGCATGCGTAGCTAACGCACCCCTTTGGCCGCAGAACTCTAAATCTAGGCGTTAGAAACCATTTGTGCATTGCTGCTCCTTCAATAAATGATACCAAGAGAATGAAATAAATTAGAAAATAGAAGTAAATTCGAAATTTTTTGAAAATTATATCCTCCATCTGAATCATGAAAAATATTTGGTTTTCTTTTCATGTCCCTTTACATTTCCAATTATCTGATCTATCTGATTCAGAATCATAAAACTTTATTTTGACTTTATAGTCCATTTCAATGTATAGCAGATAAGCAAACACTGTACTAACTTTAAAAAAAAAAAACATATTTGTTTGTTACATACCTAAATTTTACATGCATATAAAACAACAATTATAACCTGTGAATTTATATATATATATATATATATATATATATATATATATATATATATATATATATATATATATATATATATTTCTATTAATCTATCTCTATAATATAACTTTTGAAAACTCTAAAAATCCGGGGTAAAGGTCAGGCACTGTCAGTCATTTCCAATAGCTCCGCTGGTATTCTTTTGATGTATCAGATGCAAAATGTAAGAAATCCTTATTTTCAAATAAAGTCATTATAGTTTTTCAATGTTTTTTTTTTTATTATTTTCTAGCCAAAAATATGTTTTTATTTGATTTATAGGTATTATGATTGCAGGGCGATGGTCAAAAGGAAAATGGCAATTATGCACTCCACATCAAAGAGTGTGCGTTTCAACAGTTGGGAGAAGGAGGTGCGGGACAAACTTCTTCCAGAGGCTGTTGTCACTGGTGTCCGTAGCTCAAGTAGGAGAGACAAATCTGTCAGGCAAAAGAGAGCTGGTGAGTAAAATTAAATATACGATTACTTTGATTACTTTGCATGGGTGTGGAAATAAAAAAATAAATACAAGGGAATAAAGTGGAAGACAAGACAATCGATTTATCCTTTAGGTATTACAATTTACTATTCTAGATTTTTTTTTTTTAAAAACAAATAAAGAAAGACCCAGATCTGTAAGGCAAAAATCATGTATGACAGGAGTTGCATTCTAGGCAGCATACATAGTTACATACACATATGTCATAACTCAACTTCCATCATCCACATACATTTCTTGTGTATGTGAATTGTGTATGTGAAATAAAGAAAGACCCATATCTGTAAGGCAAAAATCATGTATGACGGGAGTTGCATTCTAGGCAGCATACATAGTTACATACACATATGTCATAACTCAACTTCCATCATCCACATACATTTCTTGTGTATGTGAATTGTGTATGTGAAAGATGGAATATGAATGCATCTGACATAGTTGTATATGACAGAATCAAAATCACACTTTATATAAGGCCGGTGAGGTAGCTCAATTGGCAAAATGCCTTGACTACAAAAGCCTGTTCAAAGATACAAAGTTTCATATCCCAGCAGGGCCAACTCAGCCCTTAATCCTTCTGGTGTCGCTCAAATGAGTACCATTAAATTTATTAATAATAACAACTATAACTATTCACCTGCCGATTTGGTTAATTTTGAGAGCGAGCGCTGAAAATGCGCTTCAAGAGTTTGAGTCCCACTGTGAGAAAGGCGCTATATAAATACTAGTTATTATATATATATCATCCTTCTACCTCACCATGGCCCTTCTTTTGTGTTCCCCTCACTCCCCTATGCCCCTTCATTTGTTGTTCCCCTATATCCTCATGACACCTTTCTTCTCTTTCCCTCCCAAGGCCCTTTTTTTGTCTTTCCCTGCCTCACCAATACCTGAATTTTAGACGCTGTGGCCTTTGCATCCTTTTTTCTGTTTTTGTTCACCAAAAATACTCTGCAGGGCGATCAGCCCCAAGCACGTCTCAGCCTAGTTCTGGTAAGTACCTAAATAAGGAATACAAACATAGGTTTTAGAAAAAAAAAATGGATTAAAGATTAGATTTTTACTCCCAGAGTATTACATTCAAATAGTACCCTGTCCAAGTTCCCTAGCCCTGTTACCTTTTTCTTGGCAAGTTTCCATGATCAAGTGTTGTGCTTAAAGATATAATGAACCAAACATTTTTCTTTAATGATTTCATACTAGAATCTGCTAGAACAGCAAATTAATCTACTCAATTATTTGATACTCAATTTTTCTTTGTTCTATTATTATCTTTATTTTACAAACCAATAATGTAAGCATGGTCCCCGGGTATTTTTTTTCTTTCAAAACCATGCATAGCGGCATAGTGCTTGCTTACATTCTTGATTTTTAAAATAACAATAAGAAGACAACAAAACAAATGTTATGATAGGACTATAAATGTATAAAGCTGCTTTATATTTCCTGCTCTTTCAAAATATTGAAAGTCAAATATTTGTTTTATTATCCATTGTATCACGATTTTCATCTACTGAATATAAGCAGCCTGATAATGATTCTGCCGTCCATCCACTTGTTGCGACTATCAGCTGACCATTCTCAGCCAAATGTATGGCACACTATTCACCTTTTCATTCAATTATTTTTTTTTGCTATGCTTTACCATTTAAAAAAAAATAATAATTTAGCATTCAAAATAAATATTGATGTCTTCACACAAACTTATTATCTATAATTTAGTATACCTTGGCTTGTGCTGATTTTATTCTATTTTTAACAGTAACTCTGATCACACCAGTAGCAGCCTCTGGAAGTAGAGAGATGTCCACTACTCCTCCACGTAAGTTATAACAAACTGAAAATATAAACAAACAGGACAGGCAATAATTATCTGGACATTTTATTTAATAAAGCCTTTACTATAGCAAAAAACATCAGCTACAAATTATTTATTACACAATATTTCTAAAAAAAATTAGTTAATTGAATATAACTTTTAATTAGATTTGACAAAGAAATAAAATGTACATCCTGGATATTAAAATATATTTGAGCGAATAATGTATAATAAAAGTTTGTGGATAGTCTGTTGCTGTCTTTTTCTTAGATATTATGAAAGAAAACTTTTAGCGAGAGTCTTTCTATGTCTGTACAACATGTCCACAAATACATTGGTTTGCATACAACAAAATAATAACATTTGATTACTGTTTCATCTATTTCAGAACTACGAGGCATGTCTGCAGGTGGAAGCCATACCAGTCAACTGCATTCACCAGTCATTACTGTAGAGGAAAGTGATGGAGTAAATATTGAACAAACATGCTTCTCACCATCATCATCTGTGAGCGTTGTCCAACCATCAAGAAAACATCATGCCCCCATTGTGGATGAGCAGACAGCGCAGAATCAACCACCTCAACTGGAACAAGACAAACCAACAGAACCGGAAACACAAAAGCGGTATAGCCGGATGGAGGAATTACTTCTTGAAAATTTACTAGCAACAAAAAATTTGACAAAAGCGGTTGAAAATATGAGAAAGGATTTACATCGACACATAGACAGGGCATTAGCCCGTGTCAACAAAGAACAGCGCCAGGCAATAGATCACATGCATGAATCCATTTTGGATGCAATTTATCTACAACATCAACACAATGTCCCATCACATGAAACATAGATTGAAGTTTAATATAATACTTAATTTTATGTCTCACAATTACTAGCTCTAATACTTATTATTTTACAGAGGTTTCAATTGAAAGTTAAATTAAAACCTTCTTTAGACACATATGAGCAGCACTCCATGCCGGTTTTATAAAAATTATTTTGAAGTACACGTATTGATAATACTTACCCGTAAACTGCTTGTAGCATCCTCTTTTTTAAGGTCTGTCTCCTTCTCCCTCAAAGTCAAGTCTACAGTTTTTCTTTAGTATTCTCTGAAAAACATGAGAAAGAAACAGAGAATATTTTATTAATAAATGGAAATAAATGATGGAATGTGGATTAAGTGGTAAATTTAAAAGTCACTCACTTGTTTGTGCCTCTGTGCAAAGCATTAATATTATTGTATTTTTTTTCTTCTTATGAGGAGCGGACTTCCAGAATGACAACACTGTCCTAGAGATTAACTGCAGCAGGCTGATTGTTAAATCTATATTTGTTTGTAGCACTAATATTTGATCTTAGTGCCCAAAAATATTATTCATAGTTGTAATTCAAAGTTTTTTTTTATTAAAAATTAAGACAATAATTTTGGATAACAGTCTCCAAAACTCCCCCTAACTAATAAAAAAAATTGTGGCTTAACTGTAACTGTAACTAATGTGTGATAATGCTTACAACAGAAACTTTTTGTGTATCGTGTAAATATGTGTTTACAATTGTAAAATTATAATTAAGGTGCACTTTTTAATTATAAACGATTGAAAAAAAAATGTATACACTAATACAAATACTTGAGCAAGCTTGTTTAGGCTAAATCAAGATATCAAAAAAAAAATAATAACAAAAATTATAAAGAAAGTCATTACAAAGTGGAAATTGTAATAAAATCAACCATCACACCCTTGGGAAGTAAAATAGCAGTGAAATAGAAAGGACTTTTTCCGGTGGTCATTCAATGACAAATCATCACATAACATTTCAATGTTTATTATGAAATATTTAAGGTTGAAGGTCACATGACGTTACCTTCAAATTACTAATATAAATCAAAATATTGGTATTTTTTGGCCTTATCTTTTAAGTTTAAATTATTTGGAATTTGTTTTACATTTTTGGATGGATACCCTGCTGTAGTGGGAATAATATATTATGTCTCAAAGAGGGGTAGAAAATATTGAATTTGGGAAGTTACTTGATTGATGACCTCTAGCTAACTACAAAATATCATCAAAATAAGAGATCTTTTGGTTTAGGAGCCAATATGATTTGTCATGTAATGACAACCAGCAAAGCCGGATTAGCCTAACAGGATACCAGGAAATTTCATGGTGGGCGGCAGCAGCTATGCCTAGAAAAGCCAGAATTTAAAGTGGTGAGAAATGGATGTAACTGGGCTTTACAGTACATATAACAAGAATATGGGGGGGGAAATTAATTAAAAAATAATATACTATAATTCTGAAACTAAATATTGGGGGAAAGAAGTATCCCAGTAATATCACCTTTGAGAAAAATTGAATGTGTGCATTATACTGAGTGAACGGAAAATAGGGCTGTTCTCCAAATTTTCCAGGGATGATTTTAATTCCCAGTCCAGTACTGACTGGCACACTGCACAAGTGGGTCAGCAGGAGATTATATCAAATTTTTAATCAGAATCAAAGCTGAGAGCTGGGTAACCCAGCTTTGGTAGATTTATTTTTAAAAATGTCATCTGCTCCAGGAGCTGGGGGGACAACTATGAACGATGAGGTGAAAGTGTATTTCCTGTGATTGAAATTACACGTTCACTGTGGACGGTGGTTGGGGGACAGGAAACTAGCTCTTGGGCTACCACAGACAGGACAGGCCACAAAAACCTCTTTTCATCCCAAAATGTCAAGGGATCTGTACTGGGGGGCAGGGGAGCTTGAGAAAGATAAAGCTTAACCATGTCGGCAGCATTGCTCTCTTTCATCGGGGGCTCTCTAATGTCTCCAACCAATGTACCCAGTGTATCAGCCCAAAAAGTAGCTGCTGTGGTGGGATGAGGACAAGCAGCAGTGCTAGGGCTTTTGGTTTTAGGTGACAGAGTATCACTATCAGACTCTGTCATCTCTCCATCTGCCTCTACAGGTGACTTTTTTTTGTCTATCACGCACCCTCTGTATCAATTTGTCCCTCCATGAGGTCAAGCTATTTGTACGGAGTGCTATCTTTCCCTTTACTCTAGGATCAAAAAGTGTGGCTAGCATGTAGTGAGGGCTAATGTCGATGCACTCTTTTACGCGCCGAGTCAGTTGCTCCTTCAACCTCCTTATAAGGGCAGCAACATCATCATGAAGATTACCACCAGGCAATACTTCCCTATTAGTAAGGAAATTATCTAATAGGTTCGAGAGGTGAGTGAAGAGGGGAATGACTTGTGCCAGGCTAGCGTTCTCTTGGCTTAAATTTTCTGTCACCGCCCGAAAAGGTGTGAGGACTGCCACTAACTGTTCAATCATGGCCCAGTCATCCCTGCCCAGTGGTCTGTCAATGCCAATGGAATGTTTGTATGCCATTGCATGGATTGCCTTTTGCTGTTCTAATATACGCTCCTGCATAGCCAATGTGGAGTTGCATCTAATACTCACATCTTATTTGAGCTGGTGCTCTGCAAGGCCAAAATTTCTCTGTTCCTGCCTAAGGAGATGGCTATCTTTGACACTATGATGGAAGTGTCCAGCTATTTTTCGGCAACACTCAAAAAGTGTTGCCAACCTTCTGGTGTCGTGATCGAGGGCAGCCTTAACACCCAGATGCAGTACATGCGCCGAACAACGTATACCCACAAACCCGCACTCCCGTAGCGCATTTGTGCCTTTTTCCCTGCCTGCTCTCCTAGCCACTAAGCCACCATATTATTCAGTGCATGTAGGATGTTCTGTGAGGTGTGCTGATGATCCATCACCTCAGCATGCAGGAGAAAGGAGCGGTATCCCTTGGCTACTGCACTAGTCACTGAGTCTGAGGTTTTTGAGCCTGAACTTTTGGGTGATATAACTGGTGGTGACACATTTGGCAGCCACCAATGTGCAGTCAAATACAGGAAGGCATGTTGGCCACTAGGAGCACTCCATAGGTCAGTGGTGAAGTGCACTGACTGTCCAGCAGCCTTTCCCAGCTCCTCCTTCAAAACAACAACGCATGACCGGTAAAGTGAGGGAATTACAGATTTACTAAATGTGGTACGAGCAGGAACTTTATAATGGGGTGCAACTGCCTCCATAAGTTGTTTAAAGGGGTCCCCTTCCACCATATTAAAAGGAGCTCCTCCAACCGCTATGAGCTGGGCATTGAGGCTTTTAATTTTTTGCACCTGCTGTCTTGACATCCGACTGAAATGAAATACACCAAATTGCTCCATTGTGGGCTGGGTGGATTTCATGTGATGTTGGCTGACACTGATAGCAGCTGCACCAGAAGAGGCATGATCACCCTGCCCCTTGTGATTCCTACTGGTGGCGACTGTGACACTGCTAGTAGTAGTTCCCCTAGTAGTGTTGGCTGGAGCAGAGACACCACTTTCTTCCCTTAACACCACTGGCTTGTGATGGGTGTGAATGTGTTGGTTCATTCCTGAATTGGTCAGATGCCCCAACACTCTACCCCGGCTGACTTACCTACCACACAATTTGCATTTGGCTTGGCGACCATCACCAATAGCCTCAAAATGCTCCCACACTTGTGCACGATGGATACCTTTGCCACTGTGCAGTGAAGAATCTTTTGTGACAGTTTCTTTGGACGCACATGCTGTAGCAACTTCTTTTATTTTTGTTATATCATGGCCTTCTCTCTGTGACGTAACAGGAGGAGGCCTAAACATTGAAGGGATGGTGGGAATGGAGGAGGTTAGTGGCCTACCAGTAGTGGCGGGTGCACTAACTACAATCTGGCTGGGAGACTCAACACAAGCTATTGGAGAGCTCGGTGACACTGGTGGTGACGATGTTGGAGACAGAGAGGAATACAAATCTATAGAATAAGGTGAATTATGGGCAGGGGAATAGTGAGTATGATCATTTGGTTCTAAATCATAAGATAACACTGATTCGTCCATGTAAGTAAACATGGATTTATCACTAGCGACATATGGTGGTGACTACTGGTGCCCTCTTCACTTATATCAATAGCAGATGGACTATCAGTAATGTTGGCACTGGCAGTAGCGGTGGTGGTGGCGGCAGTATCAGCATGAGAAATGTTTTCTTCCTCATACTCAAATACTTCACGTTTGGGCTGCTTAAATGAATGTTCACTGGAAAAAGCCTGCGTTGGTACTGTTTGGCTTCTACTGTAAAACATTTTAGTACTAGAACTGGACATAGCAGAGGTGGTGACACAACTGGCACTAGTGATTGTACATGTTTTTTTGGGGGTAAGATCCGGAAAATTAAGACGCCGCCGAAATGCGGACTGCTTCCTGGTCTCAGAGGAGGACCTATCAACCCTATTAGAGGATTGTGAACTTAAATATTTACTTACAGACCTTTGAAATTTAGAGGGTGGGCTCAGATGACTACTAGTACTACTGCTAGTGAATCTACGAGTGCTTTGACTACTGCTGCTAGCTCTGCTTGAACCCATAAACTTTACCTGAGGCACAGAAACAGGACAGGGCAGCAGTTCCTGCTGCTTCATTTGCCTCTCCTTTGTAGTATCAGGTCTCTTGTGATACCTAAATGATGTTTCATGTGTGGAGGGTGGATGACAAATGTCTGTGCCTGGCAATGAGGATGTGGATTCTGTGGAAGGATTTGACACATACAGTAGCGGTACACATGTGGTGGCACTGGTGGTTACTGTGTCACTGCTGCTGGTTGTTTGAGGAACATGAGGTGGGGGATGACTATCCATTAAAAATAATTAGGTAATTGTCTACTAATTATATATATTTAAAAAATAAAAATTGAAAAATTAAATAATGGAAATTATTACTATAGAATTATATAATTATTATCAATTATAAACAAAAATAATTGTTTTGATTTAATAATATTTTTTGGGTATAGATACTATAACACACAATCAATAAAAAAATATAGCTTTAGCCAATAATAGAGATTGGATAATGTGTCTTCTGATGATGCTGATGTGTTAAAAAAAAAAAAATCCTATGCTAAAGCACAAGTGTGAATGTAATGTAATATAGGTTTAAGACAGCACAGCAAGTAACTCTCTTAAACAAAAAAAAAATTTAATTAAATTTTGTTTGGATATCTATCTACAATGATGAATAGTATACTTACATACACACAAAAAAATAATAATTATATTTATCCTCAAAGAGTTAATAATAATATAGGGTGATGTCTGTGTCTTTTGCTGATGTGTTCAAAAATAAAAAAAAATCCTATCATCATTCACCAACCTGTGTGCCTCTTATCTAAGTTTAAGACAGCACAGCAGTAAGTAACTCTCTTAAACAAAACAAAAATTGGAGTGAGCTCAGCTCAGCTCATACAGATAGAACTCTAAAAAAAGTCACACAAGACAATCAATACAATAGTACACAATAATAATATTTTTTTTTAACTAACTACTAACTAGTACTCTAGTGAGAAGTTCAAAATAATAACAATTATTAATGCAAGAACTATAAGATAAAGAAATATATATTTGACTGTTGTAAAACGTTCTCCTCTCCCTTGAGTCACAATTTCAGCCAAAAATAATAATATAATAAGCAAAAATACGCAGACCAGTAAATCTCTAGGACACTGTGCCTTCTTCTCTTCTGTAACTGTTCAACTTCACAAGTTCAGGGATTGTCTCTTCTGCTGCAATGCTGACAGCCTGCAAGTCTGAATAAATGTTTGCCTTCTGCTTAACACAACAGCACAGATAAGCACAGCCCTTGAGGAAAAGCTATAGCACATTGCACTGCGTGTGACAGTAATCCAACCCACAAAATTAAAATAATATAATTATTGGACCAGAAAACTATCACTGTGACAGTAATCCAACCCCCAAAACAAAAGGAATGATCTGATTGGACAAGAAGATATATGACACTACACTCATTTTAATAAACGAATGAATTAGAATTGATTCGTTGTCACTCGCTAATATATATTATATTAGTAGTATACCATGCTAGTCCAAAAACTAAATCTTTTATCTGTTCATTTGTTCAATAAATAATTACATAATCATTCAGATCTCATTTTCTTCTATTTTGTGGTTCTTTGGATTTAATAATAAGATTTATTTGAAGAAATAATTTTAAAACTGCACCACGCGCACGTCCGAATGAAAACGAATATATCCGAACGATTTGAATATTTCGGAACAAATGCATTTGGATTAGTAGTCACGTCACGTGTAACTATTATTAAAATAAAATCGAACTGCGCCACACACATCCGAATGAAAACGAATACGTCCGAACGATTCTAATATTTCGGAACAAATGCATTCGGATTAGTATTCTTTCGGAAAGCATTTCATTCGGATATTCGGAACGGTCCGAAGCTCCGAATTCGACCAAATTCGTATGAATTCGAATTCGGAAACAAAACTAATCGCACATGTCTACTACATGGCAGGACATTGTGCTACCATCTAGTTCTCTAGCAAATGGATAACATTCTTGCAAAACTGCTGCCCTATAGTGCTCTAAACGCATGCACACTCCTAAGCTTATGTCCCTGCTTTTCAACAAATGATACCAAGAGAATGAAGAAATAATATAAGTAAATTAGAAACATGTTTACAATTAAATGCTCTATCTGAATCATGAAAGTACAAATTTGGGTTGCATGTCCCTCTAAGGACAATGATCAAAGGGTGGTGTCACTTTTCACTATATCAATTATATATATATATATATATATATATATATATATATTGCATAAATACACATTTTCGTTATTAGTTTAATCGTTTTTTTTCCGTTAGTTTTTTTAATGTCTTCATTATTAATAAATGTTATACTGTGCATTAACTGTAAATATTTTACATTCCACTGTTCTGCACATAGTAGAATATGTTCTAAGTGTGTATATATATACACACATATATATATATATATATACTCACACACATACATACACACATACAGAGAGAAGTGCACTCACAGGAACGAACAACTGGCTCAATACCATTGTTAGCCTGTTCTATGGAGATTTACCACCTGGGTGCAGCTTTTTAGCCCAGTAATGCTTTTCATAGAGTAGAACTTTCCTGTAGTATATCAGTCTGATCCCGCCTATTACGGTCAGTACAGCGCCGAAATACCAGGCAATTCCTCTCTGAACAAGGAACACAGCAACCCCAGACGATCGTTTCGACCTTCATTGGGCCTTGTCAGTGAGGTGTAACCATATTCCTCTAAGCACACTGAGGAAGGAAAAGGAATCCACGTCTGGTTGCCCCTTTTTCCCATAGGGAGACTAAATACATACAGAGAGAAGTGCACTCACAGGAACAAACAACTGGCTCAATACCATTATTAGCCTGTTCTATGGTGATTTACCACCTGGGGGCAGCTTTTTAGCCCAGTAATGCTTTTCACAGAGTAGAACTTTCCTGTAGTATATCAGTCTGATCCCGCCTAAATACCAGGCAATTCCACTTTGAACAAGGAACACAGCAACCCCAGACGATCGTTTCGGCCTTCATTGGGCCTCGTCAGTGAGGTGTAGCCATATTCCTCTAAGCACATTGAACAAGGAGTCCAAGTCTGGTTTTTCCCTTTTATATGTATATATATATATATATATATATATATATATATATATATATATATATATATATAAATATATATTGTACCAAAATACTATCAGATATATGTAGAACTATGTATTTATTAATAAATAGAACATATTCTGCTATGTGCAGAACATTGGAATGTGTGCAGATGAGTTTGGGTTAGCGCACGAGTCAGGTTTTTTAAAAAAAAAAATCTCCATTTACTTCTATTGAGAAAGAGGTTATCTTTTGCACGACAGTGTAATTGCACTAGAAGTAAGCTGTTTGCGTGTGTCGTGTTAGCGCGAGCACGATAACTTTTTACTTTCAACTCATAATACCAGTGCAAAACCGACGCGCGTTAACCATTTACTTCTAGCGCAATTAGTGCTATAGCGGAAGCAGTAAATACAGCTCCACTTGTAATCTGGCCCTAAATAGGCAAACCTTGGCGCAAACCTGGTTTCCATTGCAGCTCCTTTGAACTGTGAATAAAAATCATCAATAAAAAAGTTAGAAAAAAAAAAAATAATAATTGTGCTGAAGAATAAATCTAATCAAATATTTAATATATTGTTGTTGTATAGGAGGCATATAAATGTCAGAAGCTAGAAAAAGCCTAACCGCTTCAATAACCAATTCTTGAAAGATATTAGAAAATAGGGCACTTATAATATAAGTTAACCAAATCAAGTTTTCTCTCTCTTCTTATACCAGGCAATTTACTCAATCTGTAGTGAGCAGATCATTAATCCGTCCTGCTGTTGATACCTGCTACAATCATCATTCCTGGTTGTTTTAGGTAAGTGATAATAGTAAGGAATACTAGGTTGATTTGGAATCAAGTATTCTCCCTTTCTTAGTGATGTCAGTATATTTATGAAAATCTTAGTAGTGCTATCCAAATAATATCTCATTTTAGGGGCAGGGTTATAAACACAATACAAATTATAATTTTCCTTAAAAATAGAAACCCTAATCAACCATGCATCTACTAGACCATACAATTAATATAAATATCTGAATTCTTTTATTTAGTTAATATCCATAAACATATTGAAATATATTTGCAATAAAAGGAAATTAAATAATATTATATGCACTTGAAAACTATTTAAATATGTTATGCAAAGTTCATACACGCTTATCTTTAAAAACCAACCTTATTTACAAATCTTTTAAAATCCAAGCAGTACAATAGGATAATATATATATTCTGCTATTTAACTGTAATTTATCCTAATACAAAATTAACTGACAATATCAGAACTTGCATAGATGAGTTACTTAGCCAATCAGACACAGATTTAAACAATACCTAGGCTTATGACTACCAATTTAAAATACAATATACTTCACCAATTTTGAACCAATTCGTAGCGGTCTTTAGGTCATCTCAGAAGACAGATAAGTAATTTTTGCAATCAATGAGAAAGGCGTAGTCAGCTTGTTTAGAATGGTTTTAAAATGCCCAACAGCAGATCTCATCCAAAGCTAAAACAGCCTTCCTTTCCATTTCTCTTTTGCTTACTTATATATGTTTTCAATCACTGATGACATCATGTGGGTGGCACTACGGGAGCTGACCTTCCCATTGGTTACCTGGGAAGTCTAATCGGATTGGCCCTTGGAAATTTCATTTTTAACAGCCAGAAAGAACCTTCTGGCTGTAGTTCTCACAACATAACACCAGTTGGCAGCATTACAAACAGACAGCACAAAAACAATGCAGCATGACAATACATACAAATTAATTTAACCAACATTCTTAGCCAGTGAAATATTTCTTTAAACTATGTAATAACTGCCATAATTTCTTGTATTAATCTCTCCCAATATTAATTATAGGTGAAGCGGCATCAGATTAATTTCCTGATCGTTTTGATATGAAACGTCATGTTTTATATTATTAACATTGTATTATATTAAAGCAATTTAACACTGCTAATTATTAGCTTAAAATTCATTATAATTTTATCAGTATCCTGGCATTTCTATATAAATAACAGCTTATTTTTATATTTCCAATAGTTTTGTCTGCATTGTCTTCTCTACGATCCATCTGAAAAATAGAATATTCATGTTATATATATGCACTTCAAATATGGGATTATTAAAATGGCTATTTAATCTATACTAATTTTGAATTTATTTCCTATATGAATATCCCATGCAGCAATTATCTATTAATACAATGCGTTTATATTTATTATCATATAAAAGACCGTCACATATCCATTAAAAATATATATATTTTCTTATAATGCTGAAATGTAACTACAGTTGTTTTCAAATCATGTGCTTTCTCTATGTTATTCTAACCACAGACACATTGTCTGTGTCACGTGTATTCTGGTGTTATCAGCCACACAGCCTGAGTCACTTGACAGGCAGTTGTCAATTTTCAGCTCCTTTGAAGAATGTTTGCATCTCTCACATTTCTTCAGCGTGATCAGCATTTCCCTTGGAGGAAACCCATATATGGGCCTGTATCCTGTTCTCTGTCAAAATTACTTCCCCAACTTCCTCTAAGTGACTGTATTAAATTTGGCAGGCCAAATGTCTTAGAGTCATAAAACTCTGCATATAGTCAAATGAGCATGGTCACTGTGTTAGTTCCTTTTGGAAAATGTCTTTGTGCTCACACCGCAGGAGGTGGTGTTTCAAAGCTATGCTGATTTCCAATCCTGATAAACTTGTATTCACCCAGCTCCCATCTGGTAGGGGTTTTTGAGTTAAATCCTGACATCAGAATTTCTATTCTATAGCACATCTGATAAAATAGATGGCTTCATATATACACACATCCTTTTTATATTATTTCATTTACGTATATATATATATATATATATATATATATATATATATATATATATATATATATATATATATATATATATATATATTATGTCATTGACCTTTACCCTGACATAATTCCCCCTTTCAAATTCAAATATATGTAGGACACATGTGTTTGAATTGGATCAAAGTCAGTGGTACTCGGTGAGGATGTTGGCCATGTACAACATAGACAGTCTCTTATGTAGATAGTCTGTCAATTTTAAGCCTTCATGTTTATCAGTTAGGCATCTTTAAACTACAGTATGTCTTTAGTTCATTTGGGGATATGACACTTCATTCTCCCTCTATGCCTTGTAGTTGGGATCTGGGATGACATGCCCGCAATTGATTGATATGGACCCATTTATCTATGAAACCTTCATTTTTGGGGATTCTTATTTTATAGGCCACTGGAGATATTTTGCCATTAATGACAAAAGGACCTTTCCATGAGGGAAGGAATTTCTTCTCCCTAACCTGATCTCTTCCAAAGTTATAAAGATAAACTTTATCATTTATTTCATATTCCTTTTTGGACGTTTTGAGATCATAATAGGTTTTGGTGGCGGTTGCGGCTCTTTCTAAATTCCTTTGAGCAAATGCAAAGGCATGTTGCAGGTGTTTTCTTAGGTTCTCCACACATTGATGTGTATTGGCAGCGTTTATCAAGTTTTGGTCTGATGTACGGTACAGCCGATGCTGAGGTAGAACCATTCTTCTACCAGTCATCAGTTCAAAAGGTGACATCTTGGTAGCACTACTTGGAGTAGCTCTTAATGCCATTAAGACTAGAGGTAGTTTTACATCCCAGTCTTTACCCGTTTCACTCACAAACTTTTTGAGGATTTTAACAATGGACTGGTTGTAACGCTCTACACCACCACTTGAGGCAGCTCTATAAGCAATATGGAGTTTTCTTTTTACCCCTAGTATTTTCCACATTTTGGTCATCACTTCGCTAGTGAAGTGGGTCCCCCGATCTGATTCGATTCTTTGGGGCAAACCAAATCTGGAAAATACATGGTTGATGAGCAATGCCGCACATGTTTCAGCACTATTGTTATGTGCACTAATGCACTCTACCCATTTAGTGAACAGGCATGTCACGGTTAACATGTATTTGTTACCTCTTGATGATCTTGTTACTGGACCGATAAAGTCAATTTGTATATCTGACCATGGCATTACCATCCCCCTTTTCTGCAATGGTGCTCTATGCGTTGGTGCAGTGGGTTGGAACTGTGGGCAGATCAAACACCCTTGACAGTAGGTTTGAACATCTTTCAACATGTGTGGCCAAAAAGCATAATCACGTAATATTTCATACGTGAGTTTGGCACCACTATGACCAGATGTGGGAGCATCATGGGCATGTTGAAGCATTAGACCTCTGAACTTGGTGGGTATTACCCACTGCTGGATGCCAGTTTTGGAGGTTCTAATTAACAAACCATCCTGTAACTTGAATTGTGATCTAGATTTTATTAAGATTCTAAGATCTTCTTTGCCAATACAATCATCTTTTGAGATGGGGTTGTTTTCAGGATCTTCTATGTGTTTATAGAAGATGCCTACAATGGGGTCTTCTTTTTGACTAGTGATCAGGTCCTCACTAGGAGAATCCTGACTCCATTGTACCAAGTTAGGCTCACTCTGTTGTTTTGCCTGGTTTCTGGTAATGGCTTCTACCTGAATTGTACCCATTAAGTGGTCAATATTAAGGAGTTCTCCAGTTATGGCTCCTTGTTTGGCTAATGAGTCCGCAAGGTCATTGCCTTCCTTATCCGGACCTAGAACTCTGGAATGACCCTTGGTCTTTTTCCAGTGTATGGTTAAATCATTGGATACCACCAGATTATCAATCTCGCAGAACAACTTGCCATGCTTGACTGGTTTGTTATTGCTTTTCTGCATGCCATTTCTTTTCCAAGTTGGCAGGTATTCAACAAAACTGTCGCGCACATAATTTGAGTCAGTTATGATCACAAATTCATGAATACCATGTTCAATAGCCATTTCAATGGTTTTGAAAACAGCAGTTAGTTCTGCAACTTGACTGGATCTTGGTCCAATGTTGAAACCTATAGATATATTTGGGATTCCATTTGTCCCAGTTATACCAATGCCAGCGACTAATCTGCGCTCATTATCAATGGTGGCATGGTAAGAACAACCATCAACATATACCCAAGGTAATGTTTGACAATGGTCCTCATTGTACATTTTATATGGGGAAAGCAATTGTTCCTCCAGAAAATCATCTTCTGATAATTCTTCCCCAGGATCTCTAGCAGTACAGTCGTGGAGTTCAGCAAGCCCTTGTGCGACTGGATTCTTTTTATTCTGCTTGTAGCGAATTTCTAATGGCCAGCCTTGTAAGAAAAGAGTCCACGCTGTTATGCAGCTATTTGACAAATTCCCATCTCTTATTCTCTCACTTTGCAAATATAGCAAAGGCTGGTGGGCCGTTTCTACAATAATTTTCTCGCCCTGTATATAGCTGCGGAAATTTTGTAGAGCCCATACAGTAGATAAGAGGGCTTTTTCGCAATCGTTAAACTTTATTTCTACTGGGGATAGATTTTTGCTCGCATAAGCAATGGCTTTGTTCAAATTATCATGCTTTTGGTATAAAACAGCACTCATGCTTATATCTGTGTAACCTGGCTCTAAGAAGAAAGGTTTACCACCTTCAGGGTATGATAAGCAAGGTGCTTGAGTGAGTTTTCTCTTCAGCTCTCTGATGGCTGTCTCTTGAGACTCACTCCAGTGCCATTTCACATCTTTCTTTAGAAGAAGTAGTAGTGGTTTAGCTAATTCCGCATAATTATCAATGAATTTGTGAGAATAATTCGTCATACCCAGGAATGATCTCAATTCCTTTAAGTTAGTTGGGTTTTTAGAATTTATTATAGCTTCAACCTTTTTCTTCTGGGGATTTAATCCGTCAGAGGTAACTTCATGTCCCAAGAAGTTTACACGAGTGCGGCACCATTGAGCTTTTTGCAGGGATAATTTGACACCTGCCCTTTTAAGTTGGCTGAGGACGTGTTTAAGCTCTGCTATGTGTTTTTCAAAGTCTGTGCTTTTGATTAAAACATCATCAACATAAGATAAGGTCCCCCTTTCCAGTGCGTCAGGCATAGCCTTATGCATGAATACAGCAAATTCATGTCCAGAATTTATGTATCCAAATGGAAGTCTCTGGAATGCATACTGAACCTTTTGGAAAGAGAATGTTAGCTTATATTGGTCCTCTTCATGTACCTTTATGGTCCAATATCCCTGTGCACAATCAATGGCAGTGAATATTTTGGATCCCTGCATTTGTGCTAGGCACTGGTAAATGTATGGTACAGGCCAGCCAGACATGTATACTCATTTGTTTAGCTTCTTAAGTCAGCACACAAACGCCATTGTCCATTGGGCTTAAGGACACCTAGAATAGGATTATTATAAGAGCTGTGCACCTGTCTGATAATACCTCTTTCTTCCAGATTCCTTATGATCTCTGCAAGAGAATCATATGAGGCTAAGGGAAGTCTGTATTGTTTGACAAATACAGGTGGCGCATTAGGATCTGTTTGTATCCTTGCAATGTGCAAGTCTGTAGTACCACAGTCATAAGAATCCTTAGCGAAAATATCCTTGTACTCCATCAGGATTTCGCGCAGCTGTTGGCGTTCATCATCACTGGAACAGCCATTAGCTAAGGATATTTGCTCTTCGACTATTTGCTGAAATCCTGGAAAGATTTCAGGCTGTCCTATTTCATAGGCTTCTTCCAATCTAGAGGTGAGATCCCCTTGGTTATAGTTTACATTGCTCCCATGACTCTGGGTATTGGGGTAATCTTGCTGTTTGATTGGCTGATCAAACACTAGAGAGGCTTCTTCAATTTTACAGATGCCTTCCTCTGAGCTGAAGGGATAAATAGACTGAACATTAAATAGACCCTCTGGCATAGACGCAAAGGATTGTTCTATTAATTGTTCTTCAGTTAGGTATCCTTCAGGTATTAGCCCAATTACATTATTCTGGAATCCAAAAGTGTAATAACTTGATTCCAGTGCATTTCCTATGGTAGTTCCCTTGGATAATGTTATATCCTGTGGGGTCATGTTATGCACAACAATATGTATTGGAACAGTTCCAATATTCACCATAGGAGTGTAAGTCACTGTGACACCCAGATTTTGTATTCTATAGGAGAGGCAAATCAGTGTTTCAGAAGTTTTTAATTTCTGACCCCTCTTTACCTGTAAGGGTAAAAGAAATTGATGAGCCCCAGGAGGAATTATGACATCGCTAGATACCTGCATATTTACAGCATATGGCAATTGCTGGTTTGATTTCAGGGCTGCATTTTCATCCTGAAATACTTCAGGGTCCCCCTTTAACCTGCTCCAAAGGCAAGAATTAATCAAATCTATTTGTATGGCATATCTATGTAAGATATCATTGCCAATGTATATTTGATTATGGGGAGTATTTAAAACTAAAAACAGGTGCTTCACTGACTTATTTCCTATAGAGATAGATAATAAGCACTTAGCTGTGATGTTATAGCTTTCAGACCTGTCATCCAGGCCGTTGACACAGTGGTCTTGGGGAGAAAGATATTTAATCACTTTAGGTTCAGCTATTTGCGCTAATAAACCTTCGCTTATATAGCTAGCTTCCTGTTTTAAGTTTATTTTAGCATACTTGGTTTTTACCAAGGTCATGTACTTGTATAGGGATAAATAGATCCTCTTTAACTCTCTCAATCCCTGTGAGGTATTGAGCGTGGCCTCCCCCCTTAGGGATTTTATGATCCCCCTTGTGGAGTGATATGGTTAATACATCGCCATCTAGGGAAATATTCGCTATCTTTCCAGGCGATATTTTAAAAGTATTACCATCAGAGCCACTAAAAGGAGTCTGATCATCTATTTGTACCTGAAATCACTATTCTACAGAGTTATTCCTGAAATGAATCTCCACAGCATCTGGTTTCTCTTCCACCACGTGACAGATATGTCGGGTGCGAGATATATCAGATTTTTCATAATTGATAGGCCGTTTAACTTGCGACCAAATTACATTATTTATGCAATCAATTATGGTACTTAATCGCTTCAGGAGATCACTACCAATAATTAAAAGATCAGTTGGCAGATCCACTATAATGACAGGGTGTCTTATGACCCTGTTCCCCAATTTAAATTTTAACCAGGCAGTACCGTAGACTTTTAGGGAGTCACCCCCAACACCTATTAGAGAACCGTCAAATTCTCTTATTTTAGGTTTGTGGGGTGTTAGCTCATTTAGCTGTGTGTAGTACCTGTGGGATAAGATAGTTGCCTGTGACCCAGTGTCAATTAATCCCCTGATAGGGTTGGAGACTCAACTAATACATAATATCTTCCTGCAGTTTCTACCATTTCACACATAAAGTTGGCGTTAGCATACATTTGTGGGCTTCGCCACGTGTTACCTGAATTCGCCGTGTCATTCGATGCAGAGGAACCTTCATACCTACCTGTTTCCTCTATGACAGGTTCGGCTGGATTCTTGTGTACTGTATCTGTGGAGATAAGGTTAAGAGAGTGCTGCAAAGGAATAGATTTGTTAACTTTTCCCGGATAACGTTGCTTGTTACCACAGTTAAATTGTCCGTTTTCGGTATGTGGAGAGAGAACATGATTAGTATCATTGATATTTATTATTACATTTTGTATATCTCTCCCCTCCCCCTCAGGTGATGCTGCAGTATTTATGACTGTGCCTGTGGTCCACTGCTGACCACTGGCTGTACCCCTAAAAAAGTATTGTTCGGTTGCTGAGCCGTAGATTTTTTACTCATATTAGCGATTTGTTCGCTCAACCGATTTAATTGGGTAAACAGCATATCTACCTGATTGTACAAGTTACCTCTACCCCTGGGTCTATCTCCTGGTGCCCCATTGTAATGATTCCTGGACCATTGGGTTCCCTCAGAATCAGGGCCGCTATTTCTATTCTGGCGTGGTTGCCCCTGGGGTTCAGCTTGTTCAGCATTAGTACTTTGGGGAGCATTATATACCTGGGGTGTCTGGTTACCCTGAGAATATCTTCGCCGTCTATTGTATCTACCCTTGCGCGGATACCAATTATTTGGTGAGTATTCTCTTTGTGAGTAATTGTTCACCTGATTATGTCCCCCACTTTGGTTATAATCTCCCTGCGCCTCAACCTGTGTAGGGGGAGGGGCAGAATTAAACCTCTGTGGAGATGGCCTGTTTTGACTGGCCACCTCTGCATAAGTCCTCTTTTTAGACTCCAAATTGAGGGGACTAGGTGACACCCTAGTTTCTGCCACAATTTTGGGTTTTGACTCCTTTTTAACCCCCTGTTCACTGGATTGCTGAATAGAGTATAATTTTGTACTCTCTTTGATCAGCCATTCCAATGAGCAGTCCTCATCAAAATCTCTAGCTAAGTTGATTTTGATGGGTGTAGGCAGGGCTTCAAAAAATAAATTTACAAATTCTGAGCCGTCAAACTTGGGATTATCTTCAGCCATACTATACGCATTTTTCAATACAGAAAGGAATTCGATTGGACTCTGATTCGCACGACACTTTAAACCATATACCGCTATTTTCGCGGCAGTTTTAGTGCGATATTGCCCGAATTCTTTTCTGCATTGTCGTTTTACCCCATTCCAGGAATGAATATTCATATCCTTTAGTGAAGCAAAGAATTTGTGGTGCTTACTGTCAAATACCCAGGGCAGAAATTCAATTTTCAATTTCTCACTTGTAACATTCAATATAGCTAACGCATTTTCAAAAGCCTGTAAATGATCAATTACAGATGTTGTTCCCTTATTGGAGAATATAGGTACTGCGCGTTGTACGAAGGTGATTATTTTATGGGAATCATAGACTTTATCAGACTTACTCTGGGCTTCCCTGTTAGAGTTTCCCTCCCCCGCGCCGAATAGACAATCCTGAGGGGATTGTCTATTCGGGAAATCTATTTCTGACCCGTTAGGGGTCGTTTGTCTATATTGTTCTATATATTTTTGTACCTCGTCCCTGATGCGTTCGTTAAAGGAGTTAGCATTATCTGCATTATTCTCACTGTTAATATAAGGGTTTTCATTATGGCGATATGACCTTTTTAAATCGATTAATTCTCTCTGGCTTTGCGCAAGCTGTTTATTTAAATCTTGTATCTGCGCGATTAAGTCTGTATTATGCTTATCTAAGGCGGTTAGGTTTTGGGCAAATTCATCCATTTTATTTTTGGCTATTTTTAAACCCTATTCGCGTCTGCGCGAGGAACGAATACTATTTTCTAGCTCCTGTATTTGCAATCGTTTGTGACACAAAACGACATTTCGTCAATAATGCATATTAAGAGGGGCCAAGATTTTAGTATTAGTTCTTCTCGCTTTTTGGGAGCTTTGCATTGATTAATCATTAATAATTCCTGGAAGAATTAATTCTCTTCATTCCACATATTATTATTAACGGTAATATTTTTAGCCCTAGTTTCAAGCATATCCATAAAATCATTTAATTCACCCGCAATATTAAACTTCCCTTTAAGGTAACTTAAGATATCTTTCCTTTAGTAATAGCAATGAAAATGGTCCCATAACCATACCTATGTATAGAATTAAATGAGTCACTTCTGGCTACAGACATTATTATATTGGTTTAGTATTCAGTTAAATTAAAACGCTAATACAATTTTTGCCAATAAAAAGAGAGAAGAAAAATTTTTATATTAAAAAAAAAATATATTATTAATTTTGAAATATGAAAAATTAATATTCTGAAATATGAAAAATTAATAATTTTGATTAATTTTGAAAATATGAAAAATTAATATTTTTGATTAATTTTGACATATGAAAAATTAATATTTTTATTAATTTTTCAAAATTAATCTTTAATAATATTTCAAGACATTAATATCAATCTCGAAATATGAAAATCAATATTTCAACTTTTCAAAAATTATATCTTCAAAATATTAATATCGAAATATGATTTTTTTTTTCTCTTTTATAATAATTTCTGTTTTTTACAAATATATTATATCAAATATGATGAATATTATTAAATCTCAGAACAGTGCCTCCAATTATTATGTCAGTATATTTATGAAAATCTTAGTAGTGCTATCCAAATAATATCTCAGCTTAGGGGCAGGGTTATAAACACAATAAAAATTATAATTTTCCTTAAAAATAGAAACCCTAATCAACCATGCATCTACTAGACCATACAATTAATATAAATATCTGAATTCTTTTATTTAGTTAATATCCATAAACATATTGAAATATATTTGCAATAAAAGGAAATTAAATAATATTATATGCACTTGAAAACTATTTAAATATGTTATGCAAAGTTCATACACGCTTATCTTTAAAAACCAACCTTATTTACAAATCTTTTAAAATCCAAGCAGTACAATAGGATAATATATATATTCTGCTATTTAACTGTAATTTATCCCAATACAAAATTAACTGACAATATCAGAACTTGCATAGATGAGTTACTTAGCCAATCAGACACAGATTTAAACAATACCTAGGCTTATGACTACCAATTTAAAATACAATATACTTCACCAATTTTGAACCAATTCGTAGCGGTCTTTAGGTCATCTCAGAAGACAGATAAGTAATTTTTGCAATCAATGAGAAAGGAGTAGTCAGCTTGTTTAGAATGGTTTTAAAATGCCCAACAGCAGATCTCATCCAAAGTTAAAACAGCCTTCCTTTCCATTTCTCTTTTGCTTACTTATATATGTTTTCAATCATTGATGACATCATGTGGGTGGCACTACGGGAGCTGACCTTCCCATTGGTTACCTGGGAAGTCTAATCGGATTAGCCCTTGGAAATTTCATTTTTAACAGCCAGAAAGAACCTTCTGGCTGTAGTTCTCGCAACATAACACCAGGTGGCAGCATTACAAACAGACAGCACAAAAACAATGCAGCATGACAATACATACAAATTAATTTAACCAACATTCTTAGCCAGTGAAATATTTCTTTAAACTATGTAATAACTGCCATAATTTCTTGTATTAATCTCTCCCAATATTAATTATAGGTGAAGCGGCATCAGATTAATTTCCTGATCGTTTTGATATGAAACGTCATGTTTTATATTATTAACATTGTATTATATTAAAGCAATTTAACACTGCTAATTATTAGCTTAAAATGCATTATAATTTTATCAGTATCCTGGCATTTCTATACAAATAACAGCTTATTTTTATATTTCCAATAGTTTTGTCTGCATTGTCTTCTCTACGATCCATCTGAAAAATAGAATATTCATGTTATATATATGCACTTCAAATATGGGATTATTAAAATGGCTATTTAATCTATACTAATTTTGAATTTATTTCCTATATGAATATCCCATGCAGCAATTATCTATTAATACAATGCGTTTATATTTATTATCATATAAAAGACCGTCACATATCCATTAAAAATATATATATTTTCTTATAATGCTGAAATGTAACTACAGTTGTTTTCAAATCATGTGCTTTCTCTATGTTATTCTAACCCCAGACACATTGTCTGTGTCACGTGTATTCTGGTGTTATCAGCCACACAGCCTGAGTCACTTGACAGGCAGTTGTCAATTTTCAGCTCCTTTGAAGAATGTTTGCATCTCTCACATTTCTTCAGCGTGATCAGCATTTCCCTTGGAGGAAACCCATATATGGGCCTGTATCCTGTTGTCTGTCAAAATTACTTCCCCAACATTCCTCTAAGTGACTGTATTAAATTGAGCAGGCCAAATGTCTTAGAGTCATAAAACTCTGCATATAGTCAAATGAGCATGGTCACTGAGTTAGTTCTTTTTAGAAAATGTCTGTGTGCTCACACCGCAGGAGGTGGTGTTTCAAAGCTATGCTGATTTCCAATCCTGATAAATGTGTATTCACCCAGCTCCCATCTGGTAGGGGTTTTTGAGTTAAATCCTAACATCAGAATTTCTATTCTATAGCACATCTGATAAAATAGACGGCTTCATATATACACACATCCTTTTTATATTATTTCATTTACGTATATATATATTAGTATATATATATATATTATGTCATTGACCTTTACCCTGACAGTGATTATAACTCCCTTAAAATCAAAATCAATAATTTTGATTGTAAGCACTTATAATATTCTAAAATTGAATACAATTTTCTTGTTGTCCGACACATAATCCTTGTAATCTTGTACAACTGTTCCCCCCTCCTTTGTCTACTTGGTGGATTACTACAGAAGTATTCAATGACAATACAGACTAGGCTTTGGACTCAAAGCCATAAATTTGATAGACCAAATAGACTTCTATCTTCCATAACGAGACTCTGTACTAAACATCGTCTTTGGGGGGACAACATTTTAACCTGACCTGGCAACATTCCTCCAGAGCGGGGCCAGATTGGAATTGGGATTCCCTAAAAAAATGTGGAGGCACTTGGTACAGTTGTAGCACATATAGGGGTATTTTAAACCCATGGACATTCAAAATATTTGGAGTCTATTAAAGGTCCCACCAACCACATTGTGTGATTCTTTGTTGTTGTTACCTCCACTAGTCCCCAAATTAACTCTTTTCTCAGTGCTACTACCTGTATTTTTTTCTTTTGAACCATCACCCATTAGTCATCATTTACTTTATGTCTTTTGATTCTATTAAAGGAGTAGACTTCCCCTTTAGTATAATCATTTTGTACCATTTTTTTTTTTTTTTTTAAAGTAGCTTCATTTTAAGTTGTATACTAAGGCTGATCTTTATATTTCCCCCTTTATCCACCAATTTTTGCCTATGGTTGATTAATAGATCAATTACTTTAAGGGAACATTCATTTAAAATTTCATAACACTTCTCTAGCAATCTTGGATCATTCTTAAATTATCTCAGCCATCATGGGATTTGTTTCTTCACATATTTTTTAGGGTATTAATATCCCACCAGTGTCTGTGTTCTATTTTAATTAAATCCTGTAATTTGGAAAACAGTACCTGCACTCTTTGAATTCCTTTCTATAAAAGATAGCATAATTAAAACCAAAATCTTGATTATGGGAATCATTCAGCTCTTACTACAACTGGTATTATACGATGCAAGTATGATTCGATATGAATATATTTGTGTATCATATGATTACTTATGAGTATATATACAGTATATTCAACATCACTTGCTTATATGGGATTTTATTTGATTTACTATCCTTTTATTTATACAAGTTATTTTTGAAGCTTGATGTAAGGGATTAATGTGTAAGTAGATTTATGTTGTACGAGAGGTGTTTCAGCTGTGTGTAGCAGATTTTATTGGTTTAAGGCAGCAGCAACTTACAAGATTGGTTTTATAAATGTAAGCACCCTATTGCAATGAGTATGCCTGATGAAACAGCGGTATACCTGCTAAGAAATGTGTTGCATTTACAAGGCCTCCTTTATAATGATGACCCAGTGCTATTTTAAATATTTTTTAATAAAGTGGTTTTATTAGTTTTT
This sequence comes from Bombina bombina, assembly GCF_027579735.1. NCBI lineage: Eukaryota > Metazoa > Chordata > Amphibia > Anura > Bombinatoridae > Bombina > Bombina bombina. Next base: position 989,263,680 of record NC_069502.1, read on the forward strand.
AACAATCGTGTTGCTGTTGTCTTGAGGGAGCTGGTTTTATTAGTTTTTAACAATCGTGTTGCTGTTGTCTTGAGGGAGCTGGAGGAGAGGTAACCGGATCAGACCTGAGTGACAGTGTGCTGGACTGCTGCTAATTGCTCAGCCTGTGACTGCCAGAACGTGTGTGCTTACTCTCGTGAGTATAATGACTATTCGTTACAGATTCTGAGTGGTGTCTGGTTCACATGATGTAGTAGTGCCTTCTTTCCATTCCCTTTCAAGGTTTGATCATGGAAACTCATTGGTTTGAAGATGTGGTGGGCATGTCCGGGCCGCGGCCATGTTAACCCACAAAATTGGGAAGCTATGCTACCTCATAGTATAATCCGCTGATTATCCTGCTAATAACAAGTCATCCTGCCTAAAAATCTCTGGATATTTATTAGGAAGCTCTAGTGCAGAAATTTCAAGCTGGACCTTTGAGTCTGAAGGCGGCGGCCTTACATCACATTCTCAACAACCCCCAGTTAGCTGGATAACCGGGTAAAAGACAAAGTATCCTTCTGTAACTACTATACAATGTAATAGTGGCTAAATCCTCTAATAACAGAAGAGAGCAAAGTGCTGATCTGCAAAACTACAGCAAACATATAGATATCTTAAGATGGAGCATAATGTGGCTGCCATGTTGCAAATGGTTACCTACAAGATGGAGTGCCATTTCAACTCTCTTATGGGGATTCTAAATACAGAGTGACAATCCTAAGGAGAAGTTGATAGACAGATCAGCTCTTACCTCTGCCCAACCACAGAGGATGTGGAGTGCAATGGATGTATTGATGACGACCCTGATAAGCCTATTGTGCTGGATGCACTGGGGACAGAAGACGAGGCACATATAGTTGATTCGGTCATTCCGTTAATGTTAGCAGATGACTCCTGTTGTGTGCCTGAAGTTGGGGAACGGAACCCTGACCCCCCCCCCCCCCGGCTGATGCAGCCGGTCGTTGGGGGATTTCAGACTGCACAGGAGCTGAAGCCTTTAGATCACACACAGATGGAGGAGCTTTACATAATCTCCCGCTCCGAATCACAGTACCCTAGCTATCACTTGGGAGGTACTACTCCTTTATTAATATTGGGTCAGAGAGATGCCATTCTGAAATCTCCTTCACCACTACTTCAGGGTCTAGCTATTGTTCTCAGAGCTCTCAGTTCCCATGAAGTGAGCGCATATAACCTGTACAAGTTGAACCTACCCCATCTTTACTAGCCTGTGGCATAGGGTAACAAAGAAGTCATTTTTCTTTTTCTCTTAAAAATCAGACAAGAGAGACTGTGGTATTTATTGAACTATAATTTCATCCAGTTAACTATTCTAGCGCTGCTTCTTTGGTGCCATAAAAAAATCAGGATAAACTAAACTACTGTTAATACTTCCACATTGGAGAGATTCACTATGGCTACATTTATATTATATCCTGCACTAATGAGATAAGTTATACCATGTTTAGCTACTAGATTTATAGACCTGTTATAGCTTTAATGGTTTCATAGCTATTCCCATATCTAACAAGTTTTTAACACTGTTGGGCGCTCCATCTCATCATAAATAGCAATGCCTTTCACTTGTATTTTTTGTTTTTGTTTATTGTGCTCCTTAGTGTGATAAAAATAAATTAATTATATGCATATCATTTTATATTTTCCAGTTGGGCCCCTTTCTCAGCAATTTATTCTTAGCTGGATATCTAGAGCAGTGTTTTTCAACCAGTGTGCCGTGGCACACTAGTGTGCCGTGAGAGATCCTCAGGTGTGCCGCGGCAGACTGACAACAATGTGACATATTTTTTACATTTTGCTTGTTTTTTTATTCTGGGCCGTTTTTTATTTTAAGTGAGATGATGACTGATGGGGGGGACTTTTCCCAGTGCGGGGGTGTCCCTCTTTCAAATTTTGAAATATTGGGAGGTATGTAACAGGCTCATCAGGCGTCATTTACAACCATGACATATTGACATTCATTCACAGGCGGTGAGCCGCAGGATTTTTTAATGTAAAAAAGTGTGCCACGGCAAAAAAAAAAGGTTGAAAATCACTGATCTAGAGGCACGTCGCACTATGGGGTAATACACTATTAACTACTACACTATTAACACTATTAACATTCCTCATTAACATTCCTCATTTCCATGATTGAGTAAGGGCTTTCATTTCATTTTAGCAGTTTCTTATTTATGGGAGTTTATCCATTATATCCTATTCTACTATACACTTTCTATGTTTATATTCCATAATATCAATATAATTTCTTTATTCTCTTGGTATCTTTATTTGAAATGCAAGAATGTAAGTTTAGATGCCGGCCGATTTTTGGTGAATAACCTGGGTTATTCTTGCTGATTGGTGGATAAATTCATCCACCACTAAAAAAGTGCTGTCCAGAGTACTGAACCAAAAAAGAAGCATAGATGACTGTTTTCAAATAAAGATAGTAAGTGAATAAAGATTGATAATAGGAGTAAATTAGAAAGTTACTTGAAATTGCATGCTCTATCTGAAACATGAAAGAAAAAATTTGGGTTCAGTGTCCCTTTAATATTTATTGCTTTACATTATATACAGATAATTTGTTTATATGCCATGCCCAAGAGTGACTTTGTATCATTCTAGTTAACCTCCAGTGCATTAAACTATTACACATAGGTCCAAGAATAACGTATTGCCAATCTGGGAGGTTTATAAAATAAAAAATGTGGTTCATTTTTATATGATATGATTGATTTGCTGACGAATATGTCATCCTTCCTTATGTTTATGGTGATATTTTATTTTATGTATTTATATCCATTTCTTGTAGCACCAAACATTTGTATCCATAACTGTATTGATAGGGTTGTTGTCATTGTAAAAGGACATATATAACTCTCTGTTATGCTGTTATTTATAAAAACCTCAATACAAAAATGATGATTTATAAAAATAAAAAAAAGTATGCTTACCTGATAAATTCATTTCTTTCATGATGGTGAGACCACCAGATATATTGTGTTGGAAGTTACCCTCCTGACCAATAGGAGGCAAAAACACCCCAACATACCAGAGATTTAAATCTCTCCCACTTACCCTGAACCTTTAATCATACAACATATAGTCAAGTAAATGGAGGAAACAGAAAAGCAGTAGTCGCTAAAAGCCAATGGGGCCTGTGGACGCTCACCATCATGAAAGAATGTAATCTATCAGATAAGCATACATTTTGTTTTCTTTCATCAGATGGTGAGTGTCCACAAGATATAATGTGTGGGAATCTATACCCAAGCAGTAAAGCCCACAAGATCACCATGAAATAGGGAGGGACAAACACTTAAGGCAGATGCATTACTAATCAGGCACTACGGCCCCCAGAACATTCCTGCCAAAAGCAGCTTTAAAATAGACAAACATAGCAACTCTCTGGGTGGTTGCAGATCATGTGTGCATGTATGTATTTGTGTGTGTGTATATATATATATATATAAGTGGTAGCCGGTGGCCTAGCACTCCATCCACATTACTGTTTCCAATGCCTGGGTGCAATCCTCAATTGATATGTATAGAGTACTAGTAAGGAAGGAGGGCACTCACAGGACTTCATACATAAGGTAATCTTTTATTGTAGTTCTTAACAAAAGTGCATTGTCTGACAAGGCACTTTTGTTAAGAACTACAATAAAAGATTACCTTATGTATGAAGTCCTGTGAGTGCCCTCCTTCCTTACTAGTACTATATATATATATATATATATATATATATATATATATATATATATATATATATATATATATATATATATATATATATATATATATATATATATATACATACAGGTAGCCCTCAGTTTACGCTGGGGTAAGGTTCCAGAAGGAATGGTTGCAAATCGAAACCGTTGTAAATTGAAACCCAGTTTATACTGTAAGTCAATGGGAAGTGAAGGAGATAGGTTCCTATAAACCTAATAAAATAATCACACAACACAGAATATATAATTAAACTAAGTTGCTGAACAGCATTATAAACCTAATAAAATAATCACACAACATCTGCAAATAGTTCTTTCTATGCATTCCAATCTGGACTGATTTATAGACAGGAACATCTTGTTCCTTTGAAATCTGCTCGATAGCTCAGGTCTGGTTAAACTGATTAATTTCAGCTTGCTTGGCTGCGCTGCAACACAAGCAGACAGCTCCACCTACTGGCTATTTTAATAAATGCACTGCTTCTCAATAACAGTCACATGACTGGAAAAAAGGTTGTTATTCTGAAACGGTGTAAATTGAACCGTTGTAAAGCGAGGGCCACCTGTATATATATATATATATATATATATATATATATATATATATAAATATACACACACATACATACACACTAAACCAGATTATCTACAGAGCATTGTTTTGCTAGCTCCTAAATAAAGAATCTTTTTTGTTTCACTTCATAATGTGTTTATGCAAATATGCATCTGAAATGTTTTTTATTTTATTTAAGATGAACTCTAAACTTGCTGTATCCCTGACTTAAAAACAAATTAGGAGAATCCTTAAAGGGACAAGACATAAAAAAAATAATTTCATGATTAAGAAATTAGCCACCTTGCTTTATTCTCTTCCTATCCTTTGTTAAAAAAGCACACATAGGGGCGTGGCCAAGCAGCAGCTACAGAAGGACGCATATTTTACAGCTCGTCAGGAATTTCCTAATAAACTATTGAATCCTGTTATCTGAGGATATAAACTACAGTAAGGACTCCTGTTAATAGCTGCATGAGCGTAGGGCGAGCTGAGGGAACCTTTTTAAGCCATATTAAAGTCTTTCTATCTGAACTCGGAGGGCTGCGGCCTACCTACATGAACTTGGCGTTCTCCCCCTGGCCACCTGGGTTAAGGGGTCGCATACAGAGCGTTAAGGGAAAGCTTCTACCACATATTTCAGTAATACGCTACTGCAGATTGTTTCCCAACCCTGCACAATAGTTATGGATGGTGTCCCTAAAGTAACATGGGGGATTCTAAAGAAGCTATTAAGGGCTCATTATGGCAGACTAGAGAAGCGCATGGAAGCATTTATCCAGAGTCACAACTCTCCAGGAGGTACACAGGATACGAGCTGCGGCTCTACAGATGCAACCTCGCATTCTACAGTGATTGCCTTACCTAACATCTACAAAACAACAAAAAGTATCGGTGCACATCCAACTACTTAAGTCCACTCTTTGATGGCATATTTGTATATGCTTCTGTCTGTCAAATATACTTAAATAGCTTCTAATAAGATTGGGATCAACATCTCGCAATAATATTGGCTTATATTTGAGCTGCAAAAACAAATATACTTCTATCTACTAAATATACTTACATAGTTCAAACAAGATTGGGATTAACATCTCGCAATAATATTGACTTATATTTATGCTGCAAAAAATTTGCTTGTTAAAAATGCCTTTAAATTTAAATAAAAACTTCTGTCTGCTAAATATACTTACATAGTTCAAATAAGATTGGGATAAACATCTCACAATAATATTGACTTATATTTATGTTGCAAAAAATTGCCTGTTTAGATTTAAATAAAATAGGGATCTTAGTCACACAATATGACCATATTCTGCTAAGCCAGTCACCACTTACAAGGTGTCCCATATTAGACTGGTCCTACCTAACCAGTTCCCACACTGCAGCAAGTCATGTCTGCACAGTGTGAAGCTTTCTATCTTATTAAGTATATCAGAATTTATCTGGAACACACCTGGGCTGGGTGGCGTGCATTAACCAAAGGGGAGGGATTTGGTCAATGCACGCCACCCAGCCCAGGTGTGTTCCAGATAAATTGTGATATACTTAATAAGATAGAAAGCTTCACACTGTGCAGACATGACTTGCTGCAGTGTGGAAACTGGTTAGTTAGGACCAGTCTAATATGGGACACCTTGTAAGTGGTGACTGGATTAGCAGAATATGATCATATTGTGTGACTAAGATCCCTATTTTATTTAAATTTAAACAGGCAATTTTTTGCAGCATAAATATAAGTCAATATTATTGTGAGATGTTTATCCCAATCTTATTTGAACTATGTAAGTATATTTAGTAGATAGAAGTATATTTGTTTTTGCAGCTCAAATATAAGCCAATATTATTGCGAGATGTTGATCCCAATCTTATTAGAAGCTATGTAAGTATATTTGACAGACAGAAGCATATACAAATATGCCATGAAAGAGTGGACTTAAGTGGTTGGATGTGCACCGATACTTTTTGTTGTTTTGTAATTGTTTTGGTCCCTTCGGTAGCACTCCCACAATATGTGTGCTAAGATAAAACAGTCCTTTTTGTGGTGTGCTTAACCAAAAAAACCCTTTCTTGCCTAACATCGTAGACACATCGGTGACGCAGACCGATCTGACCGGAACGCGCAGCGGACGTGTCCGCACAAAGGTGACTTCCCTGTCACGTAGGGAAACTGAAGCTCTGGCTGTAAAAAAGGTTCGCTAAGCCATTGGGCTGTCACAGGATTGCAAGGCGATTAGGTCAAGGGAAGCCTCGGACACCTATGAGAATGAAAAGATTGCGAGAACCACTTACTTCTGCGCTTTTATGGCTGCTGAATTTGCTGTGGCGGTTGCACCTCACTGACCCGGTTTACACGCAACAATGTAAAAGGGCTCCAATTGCGAAAAAGAGTTTGAATGCCCAGCATGTCGTAAGCATGGAGAAAGCAGGAGTGGGTTAGAACTGTGAGTCTTATGAGGACTCGTGAGATGCACCTTTCTGTGGATATGACTACTCTGGTGTACTGTGCAGCAGCCCATTTAATTGTGCATTACACTTTAAACTCTTGTATAGCTTGGCACAATTCATTGCCCATTAGCTTTCCTCCTGTCTTATGATGACTTTATTGTCTGATGGAGTACCCTATATGTGCTTGGTATGACAGATTATCTACAATGTAAACTGACGATTTTTTGATAATTTACAATAGTCCCCTCACTACTGTACTCTGAACTTTCCCACTGTATGTTTGATTACTATCTTATAAGGCATGTGTGGGAAGTGAGTAGGCTCATGGGGCATTTACTTGATTCATACTAAACAGCTCATTCCTGTATATAAATGTTTATAGTCTAACAGAATATAGCTACTTATATTTGCATACTAGTCTGCTCCAGTGTATAGGGGGTGTATGACTGTAAATTGTGACCTGGGGACTTATCAAGCTCTTAAAGTGATATAACCGCTTATTTAATGTGTTCATGAGCAAAGTATGGACTCCTGAAGACTGTAGCAGGTAGATAAATACCCTTCAATGTATGATGATAGAGATATAGGTTTCGAATAAGCTTTTTTTGTTTTCTTTCTCATGTCTTGTTTACGTCTCTCAGATATTGCCAGTTATGTGATCGATAACCCTAGAACAGCTCTAGTGTCTAATAGATCTCCTGCGCTCCTGAACACCTAACGATAAAAATTGCAATAAACTTTGTCTAATGTGGTTAGGGAGTGTCGTAGTTACCCCTCCATACGTTTTTTTGCTCCCTTTCCCTTTTTTCCAACCTCTGTATATTTGGCAGAGTTAAACAGTCTCTGCCCTGTTCGGGGAACTGTGGTTGAACCCCGAGCCTTACCATAGTGAATTATGATTCTTTTGCACCCAAATGCCCTCCCTCTATTGTTGTCATTTTTATTTCTGGACCCACCCGTGGCCGTGTGGCATTGGAGGGCGAGCGTATAGTATTATTTATTTAAAGCCCCTAGCTTAGAAGGTTTCATGGAGGCCCAAAAGTGGCTACTGCAGTTTGATTGATAAGAGGGGTAATAATGAGGGAAGTGTGGGTTTGCTCCTTGAACACTGTATCCAGCAAGTTGTAACCAATAAATTACCTGTGTATTTGTGAACTTCTGTCATACGAGCAAAACTGTTTGTCTGTTTTTTATTTCCCTCAATAAAAAAAAAAAAAAAAAAAAAAAAAAAAGCACACATAGGTAGGCTCAGGAACAGCAATGTACTACTGGTTCCCACTACAGTTTCCCAGATGAGAACCAAGGAACATCATTTGAAGTACCATACTCCGGAGAGCCACTTAGACTCAAGCTACTACAGACGTTTCCACCAGGCAAAGACCACACACATATATGCAGAGAAGGATTCTAAAAAAATCAATTTCCAAGATCCACACTTCTGAGACACTTCTACCTGCTGTTACCAGAGACGGGATACCCAACACTCCTTACATGACCATTTCTTACCTCATACGATTGGGGTAGAATCCGGTAAGGAGACATCCTTTTACTCCCATATATATATATATATCTTCTGAATCTGAACTTTATTGAGAATATATACAAGACTGTACCTTGAATTATTTGTTACTGAGGATATTATATCTATTACTATACTGTGCTAACCCACTATTTTGAGTACCTACATTTATTGTATTTCGTTGCGCTGAACTACCAAGATTTGCTGTCTTTATTTTACATTTTACCTACTGTGTTAGAGGTACACATAATCATTGGTTCACGCTGCACAATAACACCTATCACAGGCAATCAGATATCTCCACGCATAATTCGCTATACAAACACGGAACACAGATATCTAGAAAGATTTAAAACTATACATAAGATCATATAGAGCGCTGGTCACTTACCTTGCATTTTTTAAATGTATATATATTTTTTTAAAATAAGTGCTCATGTCCATGATATAACAACTCTTATTTTTATGCATGTTCTAGACAATCTTTGCATGCACAGATGTTCAGAGGAAAGCAAAAATTGGTTACAAGTCTATCTCCAGAGATTTTAATGTTCCTGTGTCCACTGTGCGCAACATGTTAAGTTTATAGTCCATGGCACTGTAGCTAATCTGCCTGGACATGGACAAAAGAGAAAAATTGATCAAAGATTGCAACAAAGGATTGTTCGAATGGTGAATAAAGAACCTTGATCAACTTCCAGACAAATTCAAGATGACTTACAGGCACAGGGTACAAATGTGTCAGCTTGCACTATACATCTGAATGAAAAGGGACGCTATTGTAGGAGACCCAGGAGGACGCCACTGCTGACACAGAAACATAAAAATCCAGATTGGAGTTTGCCAAAACGTACCTGAGGAAGCCAAAATCCTTTTGAGAGAATGTGCTTTGGACAGACAAAACAAAATTACAGCTTTTTGGTAAAGCCCATCATTCTACTGTTTTCAGAAAGAGTAATGAGGCTTTTAAAGAAAATAATACAGTCCCTATAGTCAAACATAGTGAATGTATACTGATGTTTTGGTGTTGCTTTGCTGCTTCAGGCACTGGATGTCTTGACTGTGTGCATGGCATTATGAAATCTAAAGGCTACCAAAGAATAATGTGGTGCAATGTAGGGCACAGTGTCAGAAAGTTGGGTCTCCGTCAGAGGTAATTGGTCTTACAGCAGGACAATGACCCAAAGCACACATCAAAAAGCACCCAGAAATGGTTTAAAAACAAAACGCTGGAGAGTACTGAACTGGTCAGCATTGATTCCAGATCTCAATCCCATAGAGCACATGTGGAGAGATCTCAAAACAGCTGTTGGGAAAAGGAACCCTTCCAATCTGAGAGACCTGGAGCAGTTGGCAAAAGAGTGGTGTAAGAAACTCATTAAAGGTTACAGGAAGCGATTGATTTCAGTTATTTTTTCTAAGGGGTGTGC